>NC_056742.1:189688404-189818404 GCF_019279795.1 Protopterus annectens
CTATCATGGTGCAACCTCACACGTATTTGTGCACGTGTGCATCCTAGTGGATAGTTAGTTTGTCTGTAGGGTCACTCTGGTGAAGTGGAGGGAGGTTGATGCATGTAGGATATGTGTGTGCATGTATGTGTGCTTGTGTAGGTGGCCATGTATGCACAAGTGTGATTGTGGAATGTTCATACAGCAGTACCTCCCTTTGGGATCATGCAGTACATGGACATGGACTGCCACATTACACACCAGCAATACTTGTCATATATGTAATCACAGGACAGCTGATAATATAATAAGGTCTGTAGCATGGAACAGCATTGAGAGGGAAGGTAGACACCAGGTATACCCTTAATATCGCATTCAGCAGAGGGGTGACCTACAACCCACATATGCAGCACTACAGATGCATTGGGGAAGTACTAGTCAACACCTGGGAGTGTATCCATATATTACAGTTGTCACATGATAGGCTGATTGTGCAGCATATCTGGCATGTACTGAGCAATGCATGCACATGATGACACACCAGTGCATGATATTTTGGAGTGAACATAGTAGCCGACACATATAGGGGCCATGCTCATGATGTCTGGACATACACAGGGTGAACACTGAATGACAGCATTGAGGCCATCTAAAACCACTACGTACAGGTCATGCAGGTAATGTAGTAACAGGTCTTGTGCTGTGATCGCTTGTCTAGGCATTTTGAGGACTGATATGTTAATGAGTTGTATCAATGTGTATTTTACCAAGTGTGATGCAGGATGGGGAACACATGGAAATATATGAGGGACTGTCTGTAAAGTCACAGACAGGTAGGTATTATGGTGGTGTGTGTGTGTGTGTGTGTGTGTGTGTGTGTGTGTGTGTGTGTGTGTGTGTGTGTACATGTGTGTGTGTACTGTTAGGCAATGCTGTACAGGTTTTAAAGTGCATTTATTGTTTTCCCCCTCAGGTGGCGAGGTGGGTCAGGGTCGCTCCTGCATGCAATCTGATTTTGGTGTCCATACAGGCACCAAAGGTGATGATAGTACTGTTGAGGCACAGGTGGGGTTGTCAGGGGCTGAAACAGTGCCATCATTTGACATCCCCCTTTTAGGCACCCCAACCGCGCACACAGTTTCAGTGCCTATACATATTCCATCACCAGTGGCCATAGCAGAGGGACTGCTGGCATTTGGTGGCAATGCACAGGAAAGTGTGGTAACCATGCCTAATGTGTCTGGTCACAGCAGGCATAGCTGGATGTCCAGCAGGGTACCACATAGGCAAATGTCCCAGGGTACTCATGGTAAGGTCACTGGACATCATGCCCCTGGCAGAGGTGACATAGCTGGTACCAGCAGGCGCATGTTTCAGGCAGTTATGGCAGCGCAGTCATGTATGGAATGTTACACCAGATAAAGCCTGAGGATGCAGTGGGCTGGTCTCACATCTGCAAGCGACAACTTCCGTGAACTGTCTGGTCCCATTCGTGTTTATACCTAGCTCATGGATAGATGGTCTGGTGATATGATGGCCCTCATCGACCATGGTATGTCCATGCTTGAATGTGTGGTGGGGGTACCAGCTGCTTGGCTGTAGTCCAGCAACACCAACAGCTGGCAGTCAATGTGGACATGCTAGGATGCCAAGGGGCTCCCGCAGTAGCAGTACCAGCCCTGGCAGTGCGGGGGAGGTGCTGTCCACACCACACTACAGCGGGCCATGAGCACATGGTCCTGGCCAATCCCAGGAGGAGCCTGGTACCAGCAGACATTTGTCATTGTCAGGTAAGAGAAGCACATTGAGGTCTGTATCTGGATGTGCCCATGGCACCCCTGGCAGTCACAGTCCATGTGTCCATGTCCGGAGGGAGTGAACTGCACACCCTGCTGGGTATGGTCTGCAGCTGTCCATAAACACATGTGTAGGGCAGCCACATGGCAGTACTGTGTCTATTCATACACACTCACTATACAAACACATCTAGGGAAACCCCATACCTACACACACCACATCATCATGCCCAGTTCACATCGGTACACCCCTCACCCACACACATGGTGTCAAATGTATGGCCCACCATCAGCCTCTGGCAAACCAACACACCCTGTGCATATGATGATACCTGTGCCACATCCCTGTCATCCATACCATCAATGCAAGGACAGGCTAATATGGTTCTGATGCACACAGTGACTGTACTAGAGTGTACCACAGTACTACAGTGCAACATGTTGTAAGGAGTAAAGTGTAATGCATATATGTCAGGTAGTGTAGCCATCCAGCAATCATGCATTATAACTGTTAGTAACACTGGTTGATTGTGGTCCCTATAATGTTATCCATTTGTGTTGTAGGTGTACATGTCTCAGCACGAGGATGATCTGCAGTCATATTCCACAACTGGGTATGGCACTGTGGAGACACCATGGCTGTGACATATCTGGGGTACAGTTGAACACATGTCACAGGTTAATATAACAGTTATTGCATGTGCCACATGGACAGGTGACCCACTGGGGTGTGTATAATCTGCAACCTGATGTAGACCCATCCACATACATGCACACTGTTACTTGGCAACACTGGGACTAGACCCCTACCTAGGTATGTAATGATACTGAAGTGTGTGGCTTCCATTGCACACACCACACAGCGTTTAGGGTGAGGTGTGTCCCAGGTTACATGTTACATGCAGAACATCCCCAGACATGTACAGTATGCTAATAGGGGATGTAATGGGTGTATATGAACAATACATAGTGTGACATACCTTCATATACACATTAACAGACACATAACAGGCAGACACACATCTGAGAGACCAGGGCCTATCACTGCTAACTAACATGACCGCGTGTCCAAGGTGTTACAGGTAGGCTGCACACAGCACATGTATAACTGGCCTGGAATGTGGTATCAGTTACCTGTATGGTTGATGGCGACAGTGGTAACCATAATGTGGTGCATGGGACATATACTGGGTGTACCTTGGTGTAATGACAGTGTAAACAGCACCCACATCCCCTAGTGGATATTGTACTCCCTGAAACCGATGATGACACTCTGATATACCCACCATCACCCATTGGCCACAACTGCGATACAAACCATTGTAGATCCCAACAGTAGTACTACAGGGTTATGTATCTAATGCACATGCCACAAGCATAGCAGGGTGTTGCATTGTCATACCTCACTGATGGGCATCAACAACACTATCTGTACTACCATGTGGCAATGGGTATTGTAATAGGAGTATGTGGCCTAGGACTGATGTACCCTACAGATAAACAGACATGCACACATACACACACTTGCCAGAACACAATGGGTATCCCATGCCTATCAACCCAATTGTACACTGCTGTTGTGATGGTACTGCAAGGCTCATGTAGCCGGTATGGAGAGGAGCTTAACAGGGCACATGTAATGTCCTATACAGCAGCAGCCACAACTGAATATGGAAAAGGTACTTTCTCAAAGAATTGCCACTTGAAAAAATTGTATGTTGAATAGCTGATAGGCTAGCCTATTTGGTCTGGATGGGGGAGTCCATTTTTCTTTAACTTGATTCTCAACTCAGCAATGGGACGCTGCTAATCCAAACTATTATCAGCCCAAGATTTTGATTTTGCTATCTCTACACAGCTCTTCTATATCTAACCACAGAGTACATAGTCAAACTATTTTAGTACTGACCAGGAGGTAATTTTACTGCATAAAACCATTTATTAGACCATTGAAAGGAAACATCTGCTATGCCAAATGAATTATATGGTGATACCTGACCTTATGAATAAGAACCATTTTTTTTTTCCATTCTAGTTCATTATTCAGAATTATTTCTCACTTTTTTATTGCAAGTTTAAAACAATAATTCCATCTTATAAGCAAGCATGATGCAGGTCAGTATATTGCATGTAGTTTCCTTCCTTCTGTTTTTAAACTACGACAAAAGCATAAAAGATTAATGTACCATCTTTATAAATGGTAAATTTTTGTAAATCTAAATAATGTAACAGTTGTAGAAGCAGTTTTCCTTAACTATGAATGCTTTTGTTTTTAATTACAAATCACTATTTTAATGAAGAGTTTGCTTATTATGCACAATGTTGTGAAAACCCATTTAAGTCTGCATATATACATAGCACTCCAGGCACATCTAATTGCTAGCAGGCATAGTTCTTGCTCTCTTTCTGTCATGTTTCTGTCAACAAGTATATTGCGGTGCAGTTTTAATTCAGCACTTTTTAGTGATGATGAAAGAATTAATTAAATATATTACATTTTTAATACATTTTTCTAAAATGCCTGTCTTATTAATTCCAGGAGGTCAGTTTATTCATTGTATTTTCTGCATATGACAACTGTAGTTACCTTATTTAAACTCGTATATGTTGTTCATGAAAACATAACATAAAAACGCATCTTAAATGACAGATTCTACCATGTGATGAATCAATCACACTCAGGTTAATGCAGGTTAATAACTGGCATGTGACAACATTGGAGCTGACTTTGCTATTGCAAATAGTTCACTAATATATTGAACATAATACAAATCCATTTAGAAAGTACTATTTTGGAGAAAAAATTGAAGCTGAGTGGCCTATGCATAAACTGTTATATTATATAAGATTGCCCAAGCTGTACATTAACTTATTGGAAATTATAATGCATGAAGTGATTAGTGTAAAAACTCAGCAATGATATAAAGTGAGTTTAGTAAACATTATATGTTATGGTGGGTACATTTTGGCTAAGTGATGTTTCACACTACTAGCATCGTTTCAGACCTGGTTTACAGCTATAATTATCAGTGCAGCTCTGCCAGAGCAGATTGAGTCAGTGGAGCTCACAGTTTGACCCGGACTAAATTATGCTTGAAATACAACAATCTGCATCATTCAAGGAATGAAAGTTATAATAAAAATGGAATTATGAAAAGGATAAAAAACATAGAAGATAGTTGCAAGTTATTTAAAATCTTGGTTTAGTATTCTTCCACATTTACTTTTGTCTCAGACAAGCTGATATAAGTTTTCCATAGTATTATGCTGCCATGGACAAAACTCAGAAATGTTATATGCCTATATTAATATCTGATCTCAAAAAATATATTTCAGCATATTTAACAGTTCACAGGCAAGTAGTAGGCTAGCTGCCCTTCTGAATCATTTTAAGCTTAGCCAGTTTTTCTTTTCTTGGTGAAACTCAAACTCTGTATATCCTGTTTGTGAGATAAACAGCTTAATTATTATACCAACACCCAAAACCTCATCTAGACAGAGATACAAACATACCCATAACTGCACACATATATTTACACCCACATGAATATACAACTATGCCTATCTCATATTTTGTAGTATATATAAAAACCGACACACGTGCACTCACTCACACATATACATTTGCATCCAAGCACACCTTTTCTCTCTCAGAAAATGAACACAAAATCATACAATCTAATAGTGAATACAGCTATTTTTGTATATTAATGGTCTTCATGGCAAAATAGATTACATGGAATATTTTATTTATCTACAGTTGCATTTGCAAAGACAGCAGTAAAATATTCTTTACATTTTCAAGAAATATGGTGAATGTTTCAAAATCTTCTAGAACCAGGTGTTTCCCAAGGAAATGGTAAGTGCCTCTCATTAACTGATTTTCTGCATTTACCATTATGAAAGACAGAATGAATGTTTTATGTATGGATGACAATGTAATCTTTGTCTTTTCTTCCATTGTCCCTCTCTCTCTCTCTCTCTCTCTCTCTCTCATTTTAAAATTCCCATTCAGAACATCGAAGGGAAGAATGAAAGTTAAACTGTACATCCACTCACAATGTCGAATCAGCTAAACAAATTCAGGAGATTTGACATTGTCACCAAGCAGACCACGTGATGTCCGTATAGGAGCTCAGGTAAGTGAAACTCCTACACCTCACATCACGTTTCTGCAGGGGGGCAAGCCTTCCTGCAGCCCCGCACCCCTGCTAAATATATTTTCCAACTCCAAGATTACACTACAGTGAGAAAAGGGATGAATATCCCAAGCTGCATTGTACCATGATCTCTGTGCAGTACATTGAATTCATATCAGAGAATGCACAGTATCATTCATTGTTATGAACTTTCGAACATGGAGTGTTCAGCAACACGGACAATCGAACATCCATCTTTTGATAGTCCATCTGTGAGCATCTCCACTTTTTGATAGTAAAAAATAAATATATGTATATATATATATATATATATATATATATATATATATATATATATATATATATATATATATATATATATATATATATGTATTTATGTATAAATTCTATACATATATTTGTGTGTGTGCACCCGCATGAAGGAATATATATGTTTATATCATAAAATACTGAATGCTTCAAAAAGCAGACAAATAAAGAACAGTCATTTTAGGTTGAATCTAAAATGATCAGACTTTCTTGTTAAAAAATAAAATAAATAAATAAGTAAAAATGCTGCAAGGGGGAACCTCCTACAGCCACTTCTAATTATATATACCAATTCTGAGATTGAAAGCATCAGGTTAGGTGCAAATTCACAGTAGTTCATGTGAATATGCAAGTGTTTTCAGGTTAGGGTTAGATTAAAGATTAGGTAAAGAGATAGATTCAATGTTGCACATGTTTTGTGTTGTGTGCCCTTTTGTCTTGTGTAGTAGTACTGTGTTAGGGGCAAGGTTAAGGTTAGGATTATGGTTAAGGTTAACAAACATGAGTAAAATGGTGCAGGAGGAGGTAAACGGTCACTCAACTGCAAAATTGATAAGTCTAGAGAATTGCAGTATAGTTAATGTAACCAGTAGACTATAACACAATTCAACCAAGTGTTCAGGTTTTGTCAGGTAGCATAGAGCTGGGTCTGCTGAGGAAAGTTAATGAGGTGCTTCTTTTTCCAACTGTAAAGGGTTTGAATTTTTCCACCTTCATTTTACTAGTCTGTGACCTTTAGCAAGTCATTTAGCCAGACAGTGCTTTGAAGCAATTGGACTTCTTAATGGTTTCCAGGACTACAAGCCTAGTTAAGTGATATATCTATGAACTTGTATACCAATGAAGTTTTTCACACCAAAAAAACTTTAATGATTAAACAATTCATTGATGATGCATATACATATACAGACACACACACACACACACACACACACACACACACACACACACACACACACACACACACACACACACACACACGCACACGCACACACGCACACACACACACACACACACACACACACACACACACACACACACACACACACACACACACACACACACATATATATAGAGAGAAAGAGAGATAGATGGAGAAAGAGCTACATCTATTGTGCAGTTTGATATTTTTTAAGTCAAGTTTTTTCTAACATTTTGATATTTGCTATTTTACATGTTTTGCTTGTCTGATATTGTCATTGTATATTTATATATACATATGGATTTATTTAAAACACATATGAGCACACCACTTACATACACACACAGACATACACACAAAACCTTTTGTACACAACCAAATATTTTTCTTCTTTTAGTCCCTCTGTTTCATATAGCATCCTATTTAGTTATCATGTACCTACAGAAAACACTCACTCACACACTCACCTGCATCTTACATTGACACTGGCAGACAGTCTGAGGGAGCTAGCTCTTCTCCTGCAGCTAGCCACACATCTGTTCATAAGAATTATCACCAACTCTTTGTATGGAATATTCATTTTATAAAACTGTCATAAAATGTTAAGTACACTTTTCATTTGCTACATAACTGCATATAATCACTTAACATATTCTGTAAAACCAGGACCTTAAACTTCAGGTTAAAAAGTGCAATAAACCAAATAATCCTTATGTTTTCCTAGTGAATATGATGATATACACATTTCTCAGCCTGCAGGCTTTAGAAAAATAGGTCCACCTAGCCAAAAATAGGAGACTTAATTATCCTTCCATTTGCATACTGAATAACATATCTCAGTCTGATTCCAGAAGGATTTTTGATGTCTTATTATTTGGAAAAAGAAATTAATAAACTAAGAATGGCAAAAATGAGACTATCCAACATCCCAACTATTTTGATTTGCTTTTAAAGCAAAAATGAAAGCAAGAAAGAAAGAAATGTTTTTATTTATTTTATTTTAAATTTGTTTACTGGGAAAGTCCGAATAGACAGATGTCCTTTTTCAGTGGTGGCCCAGAGAGAAGGGCTCCAACATATACAACAAGAAAGCTTTATAGAGATAAAAAAATTATTACAACATATAGACAAACACAGATGTTTCACATAATAACATTTTACACATATTGATCCAACGTTTCTATACATTCAATTGCAAACACATAGCAATTATATCTTTAACATGCAATCCATACATTTGTAGGCATTTTATTCCAGGGGAAACCAAATAGAATATGCTTTATTTCCAAAAGAGAGTTTATAGGTCAGTTTTATCATGAGAATTATAGTTGATGAATGTGAAGTTACTGTACAGCTAAGGATATAGTAAGGAAAATAAAACTGGGACTGTGGGCAGAAGTGGGCTTCTGAATAAGAATTTATTTAAGCCTACCCATGCTATCAGCTACAGACACCAAAATTAAGATGTATAAAGCTGTATAATGTTGGTATGCACTGTCTGTGTCCTATCAGTTCAAATTCTCAGTACTGCATTTTTTGTCTCATTCTTATTTCTATGAAATATTTGTACTAACCAGCAAGGAGCAACAAACCTCTAAGTCCCACTTGGCTAATTCAAGATAATAGTAATTGTGGTAACATGTGCAGCTAACATATGCTCTTTTGTAAGTCTCTACAATGGTCCATATTCAATCCAAACAGAAATAAAGATCACCAGTGACTACAGCTGAACTTTTCATTTTAAAATGTTATGCTAATTAAAACAAGTTATCAAATAAATGTAAAGTTGTATTCCTTAATTCTTTAAAAAGGCTTCTATTTTTTCCAGGACAAAGAAATTAACACCAGGAACTCTAAGGAAAGTACCTAGCAATTAATAGCTACATTCATGTTCACAGACCGACATTATAACATCAACAGAAATAATGTTTGTTTGTTAGTCAGAATAGTAATTTGATCCAGAAGGACCTATTTCAGCTACAGTCCCCTTCCACATGTTATAGCATTGACTACATGACTTCATAGACTTAACAGATTTTGAAATGTATAGATGAAAGCATACATTCAGTGAAAGGAAAAAATACATAACATACAAGTATGAGATAGTACTTTACAAATGTTTTTATAAGCAATATGTTTAAATTTTAATGGAGATAAATGTCAGAATACAACAAGGATTAAAATAAACATTAGGATGTTAGATACATACAGAGGGTTATGATTAGGTCTTCAGCTACAATCAGCTTATTATGTATTTGTGAGTTGAATGTCAAAATATTCTTTTGAAGAGCAGACATCAAGAGGTGAATTTCTTGACAACAATATCAAGAACATGCAATAGAGGATTATGATTGGAAACCTGATCATAATTCTTTTTAGAGCATGGAGCTTTATCTGCTGCATGTATTGCCAGTTGCAAAAAAGTGTATGAGAAAGAAGTGTACTGACTTTGAAAGCTGATAAACCACTTACCAGAACAATCAGACAGGATGTAGCATAACCCCTAATGTCTTTGTTTAAGAAGTGTAAAAATATCCAGAAATAATTGGGGGAGGGGCAAAGGATCAAAATCAGGGACAGTTTTTAAATATCACTCAGATTTGTTTGAAAAGTTTTTATCAACATGAATTTCCTGTGCATTAATAATTATGAAACTTTAATGTCTGGCATTATTGACTATATGTAATAATCAGTGATTTACCTCAAAGTCAACCATTTTATGAAGGACAGGACAAAAATGTTCGGTAAAATCATAAATATTTTACAAAATCAGAGACCGTTGAAAGATGCAATAGGAAAAAATTCAGTGCTGCTTTGGTGGATTGTAAAAACAGCTTTTAAAAGATTTTTAGAAACTTCATTCTAACATTTGTTCATAAGTAAGGCATAATGAAGTTTATTTGGCTTTTCAAAGCTAACAACAAGTAGTTGTGAGAAGCAGCTGCAAAATGAACAAGAAAACTAAAAAAAAAAAAAAAAAAAGCTCTATCACAAGGAATAACTATTAAAATAAAATTATAATAACGTACTCATTAAGCACTTTCATCCCAAGTGGACTTCTTACAGTAAGAAGACTTCAACAAATCAATGACAGAAGTAATTAGTGCTATTATGCTTCATTCTCCAGAATAGTTTTAAAACTGATAACTTTATTGATCATGTTGGGAAAGGGTGCAAGAATTAAGCTTGGCCTTTCAGTTATAGTCTCTGTTGTCCCGACTGTCATCTATATTACTACTTCTTAATTTCACATGGACAGAATCCAAAACAGATAAAAATCTACCATTAACATAGACACCATTAACATGCCTACTAAGAACACTCTACATATCTTTAATACAATTTGCACAATAATGTTCATAAACATTTTATTGCAAATACCTAATATTTTACCCTATAAAAATGTAAAACAGGAAGAAAAAGTATATAGAATGTTGTTAGATAAGCAGGTAAAAAACAGAGAAATTTAATTTTATATTAATAATAATATTTCTGTTATGAAAGAACATTGACAACATTAAGTTTTAATACTGACCGGTTACAAAACAAAAAATGTTAACTTATGATATTATCCTGTGAATTGGGTGCCATGGGATTAAATGTTTGCACACAAGTAACTTAATAGTCTTATGGGATTTCAGTTATCCAAACATTTAATGGACATATTTCACATTTTAAAACCAAAATCTAAATAAGCTGATCACTGTTTACCTGCTAAAAAAAAAAAAACAACAATCTCAATGCCAGAACAACGAAATACTCAAATGAGGTGAGCACAAGCTAACTTATGCTTTTGTCTTTAATAACAAGAACTTCATCAGAACAGCAAGACATCTAAAATCAATTGTTTAAATACATTTAAACAAAGTTATATGACAAGATGACCGAGAATCTGTCATCCCAAAAAGCAAAGATACGCATTCTTAACAACTTGTATCTAAAATCACAAAAATAAATAACTTATCAAAAACAATAGTGACATATTTATATGTTCATAATCTCCTCGCTTTTAAGAAACACTTGATATTTATGCTTTCATTCAACCACAGAGCCTTATTGATAACTGAAAATAGCAGCCATCTCATTTCTTTTGCTTCAGTTTTATTATTTAAGTTGTCAGATAGTACGTCATCTTTAACTTGATCCAAGACAAAATTTAAATAAATAAACATTTCTAAAGCCTTTGCATATTAGTGCATGTTTTACTAGTTTATTTTAATTGCCTTCATTTTGTGTTTCAATTTAAAACCACTTAAGAAAACTGGCTGAAAAGCACACTGTCTGTTTGTGTTGATTTCATTACAGATTATATCTCTCTTGTCAGAGGAATAATCTCTCATAATTTTTGAAAATATAAACATTCTTCATCAAAATTATTACCACTGCTAACTGAACGAGTATGTCTGATAAAATTATCTCTAATCACATTGTATTTCATGAAATTGGGGTGTTTTCTAGTGTTATGCAAGTGATTGCTAACAAATCTATTTTGTGTATAAAAGTTGCTTTGAAATTTTTTGTTGACAACACTAAAAGAAATATTTAAATCCCCAAAAAATGCACTCTATCACCGATTTCACTCATTGTGAACTTTAGAAAATTGGTGGTCAAATCAATTTATTTTAAAATATTATTAAAATCAAGAAAAATGCCATTTTAAATTTTAAATAAATCATCAATATATCTTTTTAAAAAGAAATAAACTTGAACCACATGTTTTTATCCAGAAATTTTTTCTCCAACAAATTAGTAAAACAAATATTAATAGTAACATTGCTAAACTTAATGCATAAACTAAGATATTATGTAATAGAGTCAACACCTGTATCTTGAAAAATAGAAGTAAAAAAGATTGTATATCTAATGTAACAAGGTAGGTTTTATTTTGGCAATGCTTTCTCAATTGGAGGTTTGTGTATTTTCTTTTAACAACCATGTATTTTCTGTTGACTACACTATGCTACAAAATCATGTAAACCATTTGTAACCCAAAGGTATTGATTATGGCCCAGCTATATGTATCCATTTTAATTCATATTTTTGTATTAGGTACAGAAAGAAATGTCTTAGAAATGTTTATGCATTTCCCCCTTTAAAAATCTGCTTATTCAATTTTCTGTCAGTTTAGAACTTGTAACATTGATCATGGATGACCAGTGCTGAAAATTTCTTTTCATTCATTGGTCAAATTAATTAATGGCAGTAACGCAATTAAAGTTCAAGTAAATACATTAGTATTATAAAATTGTAAAATTACTTTATGTTGATGATTTCAATTTTTCCTTGATAATCTGGTGCTCTTATACCTCAAAAGCTGGTTAAATCCAAAGATTCCTGGACTTTAAAAAATGATAATTACATAGAAAATAGTAAACAAGTAAACTACAAAGAACAACTAGACACCACATAGTAAGAGTTCCAATAAATACTAATTGCAAAAAAAAAAACTCAAAAAAACAAAATATTTTTAAAATGATATAAAACAAGTTTAATATCGCAAAATTTTTGAGATAAAACTCTTCAACAACAACATACATTCCTCCTTATATCCATCATAAATTTCACAAATAAAGTGCTCTAACCAATCAAAACACAGCCATAATAAATTAATCAGTTAATGTAAAGAAGGATCTAATTACTTTGATAGCTTCATTATATACAAGAAGATCTTTCCTTAAGAATAGATTTTAAAGTCACTGTTTCATTAAGTCCTGGATATGCATCTGCATGAAAATAATTAACCAACTTATACTCTACATCCTTAACATTTAATACAATGTCTCCCCACTAAGATTTGTATTGTTTTAATAACTCTAAATTTAAAACTATATGAACTTTGCATACTCATGACATCTTTTTTGCTAAAGCATTACTTTCTACTGTCCTACATATATCAGACAAATGTTCAGCAATTCATCCCTTTTACATTCTATTAGCCTTACCAATATAGAATGAGGGACATTTTTCACACATAGCCAAATAAACATCATTTTTTGTTTTATTTGTAGCAAAATGTTTTTTTTCTAGTAACATGGTGTACAATCTCATTATTCTTATTTATATATTTACAAAACTGACATAAATAGCATGGAACTGTACCCTTAGTTGCTATCTTATGCTTAGGTTGTATTTCCAAATCTTTAAACAAAATTGTTGTCTCAGATTTCTTCCTTTCTTATATATAACATTCAGATGCTGTCCTATAATTTGGTTCACACTGTCATTCGAACACAACATAGACCAATTTTGTTTAACAATATTTTTGATCTTACTAGTATGTATGTTATATTTCAGGTAGTACCTTAAACTAGACATGGAGTTATTAGTTTAGTTTACTGATGTTCCATTTGTATCCTCTTCAAAAAATTGTCTAGCTGTATCATTTCTTCTTTCATTCATAAGTTTCTTTCTACTATTATCTTACATCTCTAAATTATAACCTCTATCACAAAACTCAGGATATATTTCATCACTCTATTTCATACAGTCATCTGCATCAGTATTCAATCTACTTGTTTGTAAAAATTTGGTATGAATGATGCCTTTATAAATGTGGAAGAGATGCATACTCTTGCTGCATAAATATCTTGATGTTTGTATTTCTTTCCATTTGATCCTGGTACCTATTGTACCCTCTTGAACAGATACAGCAATATCCAAAAAATTAATGTCTGTGCTTGAAAAAGAGAAAAGTTGTGCTTCGGCACTGACCTACACTGATGAGAGAACAGAGCAATGAAACACTGAAAGGACAAGGAGCTTACATGTACAGAAACCCTGTCAAGGTCCAAATACCAGGTGTCAACTGAAAAGCAATACTTTGAACTTACTTGTGAGGTAGAATGTACTAATGTGAATTTTTTTTTCCAATGGTGTTTTAAACTGACATAATTTAAATTTGGGAAAAAAGCCAAGCAATGTTTTAATCTAATGCAAAACAACTTCATTTGCTCTTAACCATAAGGACATAACTAACAAACATGAGAGAAAATGTACTGCAAATTTGCCCTACTGTAAAAATATTGTAGTTATACAAATCCCTGAGGCCTTTATACTCTGAATGTACTGTCATAAACTAAAAGTACAACTGCCATAGACCCAGAAAATATACCTGGATGCCCAATTAACAGTAGCAAATATGCTCTTACTGAACACCTCCTGAAATTGCTTAATTTAAGCTTAGCCTCAGGGTATGTCCTGTAAATGTGCAGAATGGTTGTTGTGATGCCCTCTACAAGTTGTGCCTTACCACAATGGCTTGGAATCTATAGACTACTATATTAGTCCCACATTAGTTCTGCTAGCCTAACCTTGAAAGCCATGAAATGCATACTTTATGACATTACAAACTATATCACAGTATTAGGCACTTAATTTTTGGTATTGGCAAAGGTAGTTCTTGTCTTCTTAGTCTTATAAACTTCTTTGAAAAGATCACAGAGGCAATGGATAGTAGCCATAGGGTCCATAATCCATGTCTGGATCTGGCAAAAGCATTCAATAACATCGATACCATCCTCTATTATGGTATCATAAAGAATAAGACCTAAATGTAAGGTGGATAGCATCCTAGGGCTGTTTAGTTCAAGGTGGAAGATGTCGGCTCAAGAAACAAACGTAATTAGCTTTATCTTGTGGCTTGGTGCTGGGACACCTTTTTTTTGACATTTATTTTTCTTTTCCAAAAAACATAAACTGAGACATTTGGCTAAATAAATGTGTTGTTTTCCCTTTAGGGTTGAATGATTTGTTCACCCATTGACAGCAGCAAAAAAAAAAAAAATTCTACAGCAAGAACTAAACATTTTAAACTAATGATGTACAGTAAAAGGGATGAAATGAAAAAAAGGATAATATTGCCACACTTCTTCAACAGCTCCAATCTTCTAAATACAGTATAGCCAGTACCATACTCAAAAGCAACACTGTAGTCAAGGATCACAGTGTCTTCACTGACACTTCCTCCTACTTTAAATAAAGTATTGTATCATTGTCAAGTAATCCTTCTCTCTCTGCCCCATCTAATATCTAGACTCATAATCTCTCAGTAGTCAGCTCTGATCAAACTTGACATGCAGTGTCCCATTTGTCATGTATTTATTCAGACACAACATGCAATTTGAAAGAGCCCAGAGTTTCCTAAGTAGAAATGTTTCTGGTTTAAAGACCCTTAACTTCTAAAACAAACATGAATCCCTGTCCCAGCATTCTATCTCCTATAGATTCCTAAGTAGAGAGCTATGTCTTGTATACTTTTGCATAATGAACTCAACCCAACTTGATCACTTCCACCTCTACCTCCAAAAGACAAATACTTCCACTGTCATTCAAAATAAGATTTTAAATCTCAACAAAATATGGAACTGCCTTAAGAAGAGACATGCATTACCCAATGTTTACTCCCATCTTTGGAATACACTGGGTAACTGTTTGAAATTGTGGGACCTGCTTCAGCAAGTCCCTGTATATTAAGACTGAATGGCCAAAAAAATGAACTTCCGTATATTAAGTCAGAAATGTTCATTTCTCAGTATATTCCCTTTTCTCCAACATATGGGGATCTAGAGTTGACATGTATAAGCCTGCAGATGTGGGGAACTTGCCCCATGCAAAACATAAGTTTAAAGCAGAAGAGTAATGTTCAATATTTGCTCTTCTCCTGCATTTTCAGTCTTTCTTTTCCATGTCATGGCACTCATTGTTCCAAGAGCAGGCATTTCAGTACAAAGCCAACATACAGGATTTACATATAAAGCAGATTACAGAATGGGCTTACTGTACATCAGTAGCCTGAATGGAGACCGAGCATTCTCCAGCAGGGTATTAATGTACAAGTAATGCCTGCTTAGGAAAATGAGTCCGCCACTTTATGGTAGCTTATCAAGCTGCTATGGAGCATGGACTGAGAAAACAAAACAGTCACCATTATTTTACACTCACTAAACAGCGGTTTTGCTGTTTAGCAAGTGTAAAATGTAAAAAAAAAAAAAGAAAACAACAAAAAAGGTATGTGTGTGTTTGTCTGTGTTCAGTGTATGCATGCATGTCAGTAAAAGTGAGAACAAGTGAGCCATTATTTTACACTTGCTAAGCAGCTCTTTTGTTATTTAACAAGTGTAAAATAAAAATAAATAAATAAAGCCTGTGTGAGAGACTGTATGCATGTATGAGTGTAAGACAGAGCGAGAGCGATCGAGTGTGTGTGTGTGTGTGTGTGTGTGTGTGTGTGTGTGTGTGTGTGTGTGTGTGTGTGTGTGTGTGTGTGTGTGTGTGTGTGTCTGTGTGTGTGTGTGTCTGCTTGTGAGAGAGAGAGAGATCTACAGAGTAAGACAGAAACCGAGAGTAAATTGTGAGTGAATGCATGTATGTAAGCAGAGGAGACTGTGTGTGAGACAGATTGAGAAAGAATGAGACTGAATGTGTGTATGAAAGCAGCTGGAGACTGTGAGAGACTGAGAAAGAGGGTGAGACAGATCTTGTGTGAGTGAATGTGTGTATGAAAGCAGAGGAGATTGTGTGTGTGTATATATATGCATGTGTGTGAAAGCAGAATTGACTGTGTATGTGTGTATGGCAGAGAGAATGGGCTGTGTGTAAAATTGTTGTGTTTCACTTGCTTATAAATTTTTTAAGCACTAGATTATTTTTGATATATGTTTGATGTAATATGCTTGTTCCAACACCATTATCATGTACTATAGCAAGTTTAACACAGTAGGCAGAGGGACTATTTTACATTAAAAATATATAAAAAAATAATATAGTACTTAAAAAAATAAATAAGCAAGTAAAACACAACTATTTTACAGAGACCCCATTCTCTAAGCACAATAATGCCCCCCCAGGGTGTGTGTTAATGTGTAATTAATACCCTTCCAGGGATGTAGAGGCCCTGCGCCTGTGGTGTCAGGCCTCATAACACCCCTGAGTGGGCGTTAATTATACATCAACACACACCTTGTCAGGCATTATTGCTTGCGTAACACCCTTGCATGCTTCAAGTTAAACCTTAACCATTTGATGGATATGCCTATGCGTCATCACTGACTCTTCCTTTACACAGCTTAATTGCAAAGATGTTACTTTGCATGAGTTTCATTATAGTGTATTGAAATGTGCAAGCTGTTGGCATGATGCTCTTTGGGGCTTTTCCCTTCTCTCCAGTGTAGTGTAACTGTGAAGGCATTGAGTGGGCATGCAGTAGTGTTTGCCTATTTACACACAAAAAATATATGTAGTTTTTTTTTTTGGACTCACCATCTTCAATATCAGTTTTTGGGAAATGGTGAGCCAAAAAGCGATCTTCAGTAACACAGTTAAATGGGCATCTGCAAATTCATGCCCACCCTGACTAACTTTGAGCTCCTGGAAATAGGAACTGCATCATAGGGGTGTGTAGTGCCTAAATGCATATTGTTTCTAGACATATTTGCCTTGTATTTCTTATGAAACTATGATCTCATGAAATTAATAGACCACTTTATTGGTAGGCTGACAAGATCTGTCAAAAGGAAAGTGTTGAGCATATTAATATTTTATCAGAAAGATAATACATTGAAATAACATCACAAACAAAATCAAATCCTTGCACAATAAGTGGAAAACACATAGAAAGTAATATCGAAAGTTGTATTTTTATCTATTGTCATTTTTTTGCTTCTGTAGACATGATCATATTGTTATCATATTGTTCAACTATTTATTTTTCTGTACTGAATGTGGAGTTTTTCTCCCCGGGCCTCCACTGTAAATGGACATGTCCAGTCAGACTATCCTGGTAAACAAATGTAAAATAAATAAATAAATGCATTTCTAGATATGTCTGTTGAAAGATAACAGATATAACATTTTCAAATTAACTTGCTAACAATCTGTCTTAAGCCTTCTTGATTATTTTTACACAACTAGTGCTGTGTGTGTATTCCCACTAGTATATTGAAGAGTTCTTGGTCATCTTTCTGTTTGCTGCTTCTTAGATGAAAATTCTAAATATCAAGAAATTCTTGTGGTTGGACAGTGAAGTGATTTAGAACTTCAGTACACAGAATATGTGGAAGAGCCATTTGTATGTCATTTTGTTGAGGTAGAGTACTGTTAGCACAGACATTTTACAGATCAAAATGAGGGGCAGTAGGTAAGGCAACAATGTTCAGTCTTATGTAGTGGTGAAGCAGATATAAAAAGAAGTTATGTACTTACCATAACGTTCCATGTGAGTTGTTCATCTCGCCTTTATTCTTTACTGATGGGTTCGGAGCCGATCCCTTGGCTCCGATATGGCCGATTGCAAAGCTCGAGGTCTTCAAATAGCTCAAGGCCATGTCCCTATCCCATGATGCACCTGTGAGTTACCTCAGATCTTGTTTGCTGTGTATACTAATACCATATGTCATTATTCCACTCCCAGAGAAAAGGAATAGAAGGTTTGAGTAACCAGGATGGGTACAGCATCTTTGTCATCTGTCAGCCCAGGAGGGGGTAGGAGGGAGGCACATAAGAATGAAGGCGAGATGAACAACTCATGTGGAACATTATGGTAAGTACATAACTTCTTTATGTGAAGTTGTTCAATCTCGACGTTCATTCTTTACTGATGGGTAGCGTCCCAAGCACCATCAATCTCAGGTGGCTCACGGGAGTATATTTCTCAGGACCGTGAATCCAAAGGAGGCCCTGTCCCTGGAGGTCTTGTCAACTTTGTAATGAGTGATAAAGGTATGAGATTTTGACCAAGTGGCTGCTGCACAAATGTTATCAATGGGAAGTCTAGCGGAAAAGGCAGATGATGTACAAACTGCTCTGGTTGAATGAGCTTTAATCTTGTGTTGCAAAGGCATATTGGCAGCTGAATAGGCAAAGGTAATACAATCAGATAACCATTTAGGCAGAGTTGTTTTAGCCACTGGTCTCCCTTTCCTGGAGTCTGAGAATGAAACAAAAAGCTGGTCTGAATTCCTGAAATCTTTTGTTCTAACCAAATAAAATCTGAGCTGTCTGTGAACATCAAGTTTGTGCAGTATATACTCTAAATTGTTGGAATGAATGGGGAAGAAAACTGACAAATTAATAACTTGGTTGAGGTTGGTTTCAGTGCAAACTTTGGGCAAGAATGAGGGATTTGTTCGAAGTGATACTCTGTCAGCATGAAATATCAAATAGGGAGGCTTGATGGATAAAGCCTGAAGCTCTGACACTCTGCAGGGAGAAGTAATAGCTATCAGAAAGATGGTCTTCCAAGACAAAAATTTGAGATCACAAGTTGAAGCTGATTGAAATGGCAGGATAATTATATGTGAAAGCATAAAAGTTAGATTCCATGGAGAATAGGGAGATTTCACAGGTGGTCTAATATGAAATGTCCTTTTGAGAAATGCTTTGGATAACTTATGAGACATGATATTCAATCCTTCAAAACCAAGATGAAAATTAGAAATAGCAGCTAATTGAACCAGAACGGTTGCTGCTGCAGCTCCTTTGTTAAAAATCATAGTCAAGAATTCTAAGATGGAAGCCATAGGGGCTTGGTAAGGATCAATATTATTTTTAGAGGCCCATATAGAAAATTTTTTCCATTTGCTAAGATATAGATTTCTAGTAGAAGATTTATAAGAGGACAAAAGGATCTGTTTTGTCTCATTGGATAGGTTATGGAACCTGGCTATGAAGGGAACTGGAGCAGCCAAGCTGTCAGCTTCAGGGACTGCAGAGAGGGATGAAGGTCCCCGGCGGGTGTGTCAGAAGGTCTGTAACTTGGTCCAAAATCCAAGGATCCTCCAAAAGATGAAGTCGAATGAAGGGGAACAAAATCTGATGAGGCCAATGGGGGGGGGGGGCTATAAGAATGATGGTCCTTCCCAGGGATTTTGCTTTCTGTAGAACCTTGGGTATCAACAGGATTGGTGGAAATGCATAGAGGAGACCCAGAGGCCAATCGTGTATGAGTGTGTCCCTTGGGGCTTCTCCCGGAGGGAGAATCAGGGCAAAGTAGCTTCTGCATTTCATGTTCATGTGACTGGCAAAAAGGTCACAGCAGGGCTGGCCCCACCTGTGGAATATCTTGTTCACTATTTCTTTCTTGAGGGACCACTCGTGGGGCAACAAGATTGTCCTTCTCAGTTTGTCTGCTATCACATTGGATCTCCACGGGATGTGCATTGCCAACAGAAAGCACTGGGTGGAAACAGCCTACTGCCAGATTCTGAGATCCTCACAGCAAAGGGACTAAGACCTGGTTCCTCCTTGTTTGCTCAGATACCAGACCACTGACATGTTCTCTGTCTGAATCGTAATCGTAACCAGAAGAAGAGAGTCCTGAAAGTACTGCAATGCCAAAAGTACTGCTCTCATCTCTAGGACATTGATATGAGATATGTCTTATGATTGGTCCATGTTCCCTGGGCATTCTTTCCCTGAAAATGCCCCCCCACCCTATCAGGGAAGCATCCGTGGTCACAGTGACCGCTGGAGGGGGTAGCACAAATGGGCATCCTATCGTGACATGAAGTGAGGTCAACCACCATTGAAGGTCCTTCTTGTAAGAATTTGTGATCATTATAGTGTGATTCAAGGGTAAATATTGGAAAGACCATTGAGTGAACAACAGCCATTGAAGTACCCGCATGTGCATATGAGCTAGTGGTATGGCTAGAATTGTTGCTGCCATCTTGCTTGATACTTTCAGAACTTCCAATGCTGGTGCTTTGTCTTTTGATATCAGGATTCTGACATGTTAATGAAGAAGAGAGACTCTTTCTATTGGAAGTCTTAGAGTGGTGGTGGTGGTGTCCAACTCTGCCCTGATACAAAACAATATACTGTGATGGCGACAAGGCAGATTTTTCTGAGTTGATTCTAATGCCCAGATGATTGTAGCATGACAGAGTGGACTCCTTGGCCTGAATGAGTTGATGCCTGGTGGTGGCAGTAAGGAGCCAGTCATCTAGGTATGTAAACACCTGGAATCCTAGATGCCTCAGGTGAGCCGTGACCACTGCCATGCATTTGGTGAACACTCTGGGGACTGTAGTGACACCAAAGGACCGGGCTCAAAAATGGTAATGATTGTCTCCCAGCCAGAAGTGCAGGTGATCACTGGATGGCCTGGCCATTTTTATGTGGTAGTATGCATCCTTGAGATCTATGGAGCACATCCAATTGTCTTTCCCTAAGAAGGGAAGTATGGACTGAAGTGTGACCATCTGAAACTTCTCTTTTTTACGTACTGGTTCAGTCTGCGGAGGTCCAATATGGGTCACTAGTCCCCCATCTTCTTTGGTACCTAAAAGAATCTTGAGTAAGTTCTGGATCTTGTCTGGTCTGCTGGGACTGGTTGGATGACTCTTTTTTTCTAGCGATATTTGGACCTCTATTGTTGCCTGTTCCCTGTAACTGGATGGAACGTCCGGGATTTTTCTTATGATTGCAGGAGGTGTGATGAATGGAATGAAATACCCTCTGAAAATGATACTTTATACCCAGCTGTCTTTTGTTATTTTGAGCCAGGTGTCTGGGTACAAAGATAAGCAACCCTCGACTGTCACCAGAGCAGGACAGTCGGGCCTCCTCTCAAGAGCACTGGTAGGGCTTCCCAGAGAAGTGATCTCTGTCACCCTGGTGTTGCAGACCCCCTCTGCTGCGAGGGCGGTGTTTTCCATTATTACCACCTCCTCTGCCCCTGGAGGGGGGTTCACCACGTGTGTCCTGAAAGGCTCCTTGGGATTTTTGGGACCACATTTTTTCTCCCCTTTGACCTTTAGGGTAGGGTCGGGTAGGGGTGGAAAAATGGACCCCGATGCAGACAGAGTCTTTCTGTCCTGTTCACACCTGGTTAAGTTTTCCTTCACTTTAGGCCCAAAAAGGGATGAGCCATCAAGGGGAGTATTTACAAAAGATGACTTGAAAGGCTCCATGAAGGAACACAAGTACATCCAGGAATGTCTCCTAACAGCAACTCCTGTACCCGCTGCCCTACTCATTCCATCAGCTGCATAGAATATGAGATGCATGGATGAATTGACAATAGAATTTAGGGTAGCAAGCTGGGCAGCAACTTTGTCGGAAGCTCCTGCAGCTACTGTACCCTGAAGAGTATCTCCCAACTCCTTAAGGAGATCTTTTTGCAACCTAGTAAAATGGGTTAAGTAGTTCAGCGAATGGAGAGCAGAGGTCGCTGAACTGAACATGCGCTTCCCATATATATCCATAATCCTGGAGTCTCTGTTAGGAGAATGGATAGATAAGGAAGTCTCAGACATTTCCTTTTTGGTGGCTGCCGCCACCACCATGGCATCAACTGGAACACCTTTACTTAAGAATGTTTTGTCAAATGGGGCAGAAATTAATTTATTAGGCCTCCTATGGACAGGCTCCATATTATCTGGAGACTCCCATGCCCTTCATGAGACCAGCTGCATCAACTCAACAAAAGGCGGAGACACCCAAGAGGTGAAGGGCTGAGACCCGAAAGCCTTCAGGAGAACAGACTCATCCTCAGTAGGGCTTTTGGACTTCCAGTCACCCCTCTGCCTAAGGATCTCAAGTAACTCAGCAAAGGAGATATCCTCAGAGGGGGACTGTGGGGTCCCTTCTGACTCATCTAAGTCAGTATCCGATGTGAGAGACTCCTGTGGGGAGTCTAGGTGTTTCCTCTTGCACAATTTCTTCCTGGAAACCTCCTCAGTGGGAGCCTCTGGTAAGGTCTCGGAAGAGCAGGGGCCACCCATTTGGGCTTCCTGAGGCTCTGAGTCTCTATGCTTGGTCAGGAGGTGTGAGGCAGAAGTAGACACAGGCACTTTAGGGGAGGAGGAAGGCAGACCCAAGGTTGAGGATGTCCTAGCAGATATAACTCTGCTAATGGCATTGAAAGCACCTCTGCTCTGATGTGAGGGAGCCTACAGATCTGAAAAAAACACTGACACCCCCAACACTGTGCCAGTGGGCTCCGAGCTCGAGGTAGGAAGTGAGCCCATCTGAACTGAGGCCATAGTTCTCAATGTGACATCTCCAAAATCATGTAGAAATTCAAAAGTGATTAGAGATAAAGGTCCCTGAAAAGACAGACTTTTCTTAGTATTGGAGTCGTCTTAGAAAATTTGTAGAATAAAATGTCATAAATTAGCATGTATTTTGTAAAGTAAAATACGCGTAAAACTTTAACATGTTTGGTTGTAATGTAGTGTATCACTTTTATTCAAAAAAATATAAATTGTTTAGAGAGGCAGAGCAGAATCTAAGCCAGTATCCAGGACAGTTAATGTGTGTGGAGCTACTAGTAATCATTAACAGCTCTGGAATATATCTGCAACACATACTTCTCAACTATCCTTGATTTTCAGGGACACGCCTGATTTTTTTTTTAAACAAGAAACATCTTTATTAAATTATTGTGTATGACACAGACAATCTTACATTTATATAAATGAAAATAAACCATACTGACAATCTCAGTTACAAACATTATACATTACAAACCATGCTGACACAACTGTAGCTGCAAACATTATACAGCACTTAAAATATTCATTGACAGTCAACCATCACATAACTCATTCAATTCTTGACTTCTTTTAAACCTTGTTCCTCCTTTGCATCTAGTGATCTGACATTTCTCATTTTTTCCTATGTAATTTGCTTCTACCCTTTTCTAAAGATCCCAGTTAGGGATGTGTTTGATTTTTGACTCAAATTTTAGCTCTATCCCTCTTAATTTCTCCTAAATGTGGTGACTTTTTGGGGAATAGGTGTTGAATAACAAGTAATAAATAATGACAGCAATTAAAGTTATAGACTTATTTTACTTCAGAAATGTATATTAACTCTGTCAATATAACAAGTTAATAGCACTAATATTTAAACAGTGCCACTGATTGATCTTGATTATTTCTGGTTTTGTCCCTGATTCCATTGGTGTTTATCTGTGATGGGTTGAGAGTTACAGTATATATGCTAACAACTGGATCTTGTCATGTAGTGAAGTTCCACAAAGAGAAAAGTTGTCATACGCATAAGTATCACTTAAAATAAGGTTATTACAAAGCTGAAGATTATCGCTAAGAAATGGCTATAGTAGTATCTGCAACACTCATTGACAGGTGTAAGCATATCTTTCAGAAATTTAGAACTGGGCACTTATGAGCATAATCATACCACATAGAAGTGTTGCAATTCAACTCAAAAAATGTAATGCAGCTCACTGTTGAGACTGCTTAAGCCATTTTATCCTTGTCGGTATTGTCACTGTCTGTCTTCGTGTAAGTGACATAAAAAGGGTCCTTTATGGAGGGATAGCGGTCATGTTATCATCTGTTTTAGTGTCAGCTTAATATGTACACACTTGGCATATGAACTAAATCCCTCACTGTCTTGTGTTGCTTTATACTAACTTTTTACATAAACCAAACAAAATGCCACTTTGCTAACCTGACACAAAAATTGGCTTTATAACTCTTATTTGATGCATATATACGGTAGGATAATATTTCAAACATCCTTTGACAATTTTTGAAAAGACTTTCTAGAACATTTATTAGGGTAAAGTGCTCACTGCACTTTATGTTGCAGTTTCAGTCTTAAGTTCTTAAACACAGTTCAGCAATGAAGTTGACTGCACTAATTTGCTATATTCAGAACAAAATATTAGTTACAATGTCATATTTACAAATAGAATTATTGTCAGTTTATAAGTACAGAAGAGTCATTTATTGCTTATCCTCATTGTTTCTGCAGCGAATGAGATGAGGACACTGAATATAAAAATTCACTGTAAATATTTTGGGTTTCTGGTTTACTTTTCAAATGGTCTGCCTGTCACCAGAGCTTGTCTACCACTGAGACAACTTCACTACACATTACTCTTCTAATAGATTGTGCTGTAGAACTTCTTACTCTTGAGGTGAAAGTAAAGGACATGCAGAACAAAGCACATTTTATTACTATAACAGAAAATATTGTACAAGAAATATTTATTAAAATCTACTGTTGATTTATTGCCAAGATCTGTGTGTTAGTTTTGCACAGTTCTTACCTACACCAGAGCAAATACTATGGCATTTACATTTTTAAGTACATGCTTTGCTGAATCACATGTTGTGAAAGCTTTAGGAAATGCTGAGTATCCACTCTCTTATCTAACAAAATGACATGAGCACAGCTGAGCAGATACAGTTCACTGCTGCACACATGGCTAATGTTTAAAGACTAATGTTCTCTTTTTTCAAGTATTGTTATATTTCCATATGTACAGCTGAAATACTAGCACCAATGTTACATCAGTGAGTCAAAAGCACAGCTGTAAACAATTCTCTTCGATTAGCTGATCTTGGCAGTCCTGTAAACATCACCTGCAGTCAGATGTTTAGATGAATAACCAATTTCAGCATGGAACATTTACCTTTTACTGACCCAGAATCAGTAGGAGATGAAAGCAGCAATCCACTAACATAACATACAAACAGAATCCTATTGGAATGTGTAAATGTGTTTAGAATGCCGGTTATTTCCTTTGATTCTTAATCATCTATTTCATTCATTTTCAGTGGACAGGAACATCAGACTTGACACCTGCTTCATACAGAGTAATAGTTTGTGGGGCATTGCAGTCTGTATTTATAGAGTCATTTACCACATCTTGTTAGTCAGCAAACAGCAATACATTTTTTAGTAAAGAATCATTACACATAACAGCAGTAAAACATATGCATTTAGCTTTTTGCAACATAAGTAAATAAATAAATAAAAAGCATTGCAAACATCTATGCAATAGATCGTGCTACTTGGAATTACCACTAGCACACTACATCCTGTTGACAAGGTCATGCTGTTATCACAACTAGCAGTTGATCTTCTTCGGCACTACATATGCAACCTAGAAAGTATTCCAGCTATGATGTTGTCTTCCAAAAACCTGCATTACTCATATAAAACTAGATAACATTGCAAAAGGAAAACAAATAAAATATACAACTTTAGTATTTAAATCCCTTATTCTAAATCATTATTATTTCTGTCCTATTATATCACGGAGGATGTTACAGCAGGCAGCAAGGCAGTCATTTAGATAGTGAACAGTCTTCATAGTCAGACAGACAAAATATCTGTAGCAGGTATTTGCACAGGTTGCATAACAAGCACAGATCAGGTGTGTCAGTCACACTAGTCATGCCAAAGAGAATCAGTTACATCACAAATGAGAAAACCTTATGCAAATAAGGGAATAATAAGATGCAAATGAGGAAATGAGTGAACAATCTGTGACTTTTTATGTAAATAAGTGTCTCTTCCCATGTTATCAATTCATAGTTGCTTTTTGATGCTTAATTGTGCAGTGTGCAGTGCGTCTATATTACATAATCAAACTTTTAAAAGCTCGAATGTCATATGGTCTACACCATATGATCGAACTTTTAAAAGTTAGAAAATGTAATAAAAAAAAATAAACCAAAGGAAAAAACCTACCTAAATGGTTTAAGCAGGGGGGCAAGCCCCCCTTGCACCACCCATGTGGGGGGCTGTGCCCCCCACACCCAGTGCCCTTTAAATATACCATCTCCGAGATCACACTATACAGTGCAGAAAAGGGAAATCTTCACATTCCGCACTGTACTGAGATCTCCATTGAAATGTTCAAACTTTTAAAAGTTCGATCATATGGTGTCGACCATATGACTTTAGAACATTTAAGAGTTCGACAATGTGATATAGACCCGTGTGCAGCTGGGTTATAAAACCAAATCCAGGCCTTCTCTATAAACTTAGCAATCCAAGAACATGCTCAGTTTAATTGCAATCTGGATGTTTTCCACTGTGAGTTGCTCATTTCCTTCACATATAAATCCAGTGTGCTAAGAGTCACTACCCATCCAAAGAGAAGAAGATACAGGCAAAGGATAACTCACTTCATTGCTGGGCAGGAGTTACTGGATAGGTTTAGAGTGGGCAGTGATATGATAAGGGCTTTGATAAGTTTGTATAGTTCACAAATGGGAACGAGGTACTGCATGGTTTTCCTATTGATGTGCATACTAAGGTATCTATAGCTCTCATTATATTTGCCATGGGGGCTTTTCAGAGACAAAATGGGAACACGTTGGGTAACACATAAGCTTCTGCCTTGAGGATGCCACAGTAGTTTCTTGATATTATCTTGAGCATATCAAATTCCCAGTGTCACAAAAGGACTGTGCCATTACCATGTATGCCTTCTATGAAATGGCATGGTTTCCTAGAGTGCTTGGTGTGAAAGATTACACCCATGTTCCTATAAGATCCCCATCTGGACCACAGAAGCATCAGTACCAGAACAAGAAAGTCTACCAGGTAATATGCGATGTATAAGGATGCATCACCAACATGGCAGCCCAGCATTTTGATAGCTCCAATAATTCTTACAGTTGGTATACAAGCTCACTCAATTGCTTCTTCCTGCATGGTAGGATTCTTTGTGGTCACTGAATTGGTAAGTGCATGCTTTTCTAATTTTGCTAACCGCAGTTCTTTCTGTATCTGTGTAATGGCATACATAGCACTAAGATATCCCTCTTCTTTTGTTATATATCAGTTTCCTTGGCTAATGACACCAGTTTGTAACCACCTAGATTGCTGCTCAGGAGCACTTTATCACATCCTGTCTCAGGCATAGATAATTACTGAATGAGTGGCCTGCTCAAAGCCTGTTTTCATTGCTTGGACAAGTGAATGAGACCTGACAGTATGTGCTATTACTGCATGTGAATGTATATGGCCTGCTGTGTTCTGTCTAAGATTATCATGCATCCATCTTGTGAGTGACTGCCAATAAGTCAGCAATACTGGCAGTACCTCTCCCTTTGTTGTGTGGTCCACTAGTGATGATAGCTACATTGACTAGTGAGCAGCATTTGCAGTGCAGCTTCCTTGGCACATTTGTACACTGTACAATGTGGCATAAGCAAACAGGCAGCATGTAGTCCACAACTATCGGCCATGACATTGACTGACAGTGCAAAGTTACAAATATAATGCTTTAAACATGTAGTGTTACTTATGGGCTGTGGTGAACAGTGTGTGGTCAGCTTATGTACATCAGACATTTTTCCTCATTTGCACAAATGTATTTGTCATATGGTATTAGGCATCATCATTTGTGGAATGTTCAGTGGTCTGTGCCACAAGTGCTAGTTATGCTGGCAGACTGGAAAGGATCAGGTATGAAAAAACTTTAGGGCAACAATCTGAGTAGTTCGCTGTGGTGTTACTGAAGTTGTATTTACTTGATAAAAAATGGATGTATTTTGTTTTCCATCATGACATGTGTCAGTGCTACAGCCATTCTTCCTTTTTGCTGCTATTGGCTCTTTCCTTTCTGAGATATCCAGTCACCTTGTCTGAAACTAGTAATGCCAGCCAAACACTTACCTTGTATACCATTCTTCTCTGCATTATACTCATCACCCCTTATAGACTACAGATACAGTTCATCTGGTGTTAAAGGTTAAACAGAGGAAAGCCCATGACCTGTGCTGCCATGGCCAACTGTATTCTGGATAGCTTTTGTCCTGGTATGTCCCTGCATATCTTTAGCTTTTTTGTATACTGTACCAAGATGTAACTTTTCTAAGGACTAAAGATGTCTCTGCTGTGCCTTCATTGTGACTTGGGACATAGCCAGTACCAACCCAGTTCAATAGTTTTTTTTTTAAATATAATATTTCTGTTACTTACCCACCTATTAATAGTGCATCAGTCTTCCCTACTCCCCTGCACACACTATCGCTATCTAGTTTCTCTTGTTATGCAGCCGTAACATATAGTTTCCTTGATGCATGGAAATAAACTTCCTCTAACAATAATGAGGATAACCTATACATTTTTAGAATAATACAAATGCCATTAACAAAAGTTTAACTGAATACAAACTATTTTCTGCAGTCAGATAATCTTCTCTGATTATTGTTTGGTCAAACTACAGTATTGCCCGGTATAACCTACTCCATTCACCCTCGCTGTGGTCAGGCTTTGTCTGCTCCCCTACCCTACCCCCCCCCCATATTCCAACATTCTCCACCTCCTCTAAGTTTTTTCCTCACCTTAGCCCTACCCTCAAATACATACTACTGATCCACAACAACTTCATCCTGCCAATAACTACCTAACCAATAACAACCACTTACATCACCAAATTACTATAATTGACAAATACTTTGACCCACCCATAAAACTATACTACCAATCCACAACAACTTCCTCCACCAAAACCTAACCAGCCAATAACATCATCTAACATTTCATTACTACTATAACTGACAATAAATATTCTCTACTGTTCACTACCTAAATATGTTTCTCTTTAAAACATCATAACCTAAACTCCCCACTCCCCACCATGATACAATGTCTCACTCTAACCTCTGTCATACTCACATTATTAACATACTGTACAGCTTACCAAACACAAGTCCTTGACCACTTCACCTATTACCGAAAAGCACATTATTATAATATAATTCCTTCATTCACCTTGTTCAATATATGCCCCACTTACATAAATATCACTACACTAACCTTATTAAACTTGAGATACTCCATACCTCCAAAAAAAGGTTCAAAGGTACTATCACCACAAAAACTAGAACAACTCATTTATGTAAGTGTACTACTGAATTTACTGCTACTAATTGAGTTTCACCCCAACCAGAGACCCACTCAAGTTCCAAGTTACTCCAAAATTAATACATCAGCCTTGCCAAGAAACCTAAATTTCTCTCCCCTCAAAATATGAAATAGCAACAAGAGATGCAATCTATTCTGTATAAACATCAGGAGCTTTGTAATTAAAATTCCAAAACTACACACATGGATAAAATATCACTCCAATGACATTAGAAATAACAGAATTTTGGCTAAATCTGAATATCAATAACACAGAAATACCCCCCGCCCAGCTTTAACATCCATAGAGCTGATAGATTAAACAAAAAAGCAGGAGGACTAGAAATAATATACCACAGTAACAAATATTTGTCACCTATCCCATCTCCAGTGCACTTCTTCTAAGGAACATAAAACTAAACACGCACAAAACAATATGTATGGCAGGCATTTATATTCTACCTGGAGACAATATCAGCAAATAGGAGGACATCCTTTCCTGGCTGTCTGATAATGTACACACAGAAACAATGACACTAGGAGATGTTAACATCAACTAGTAAAGTCTCACCTCTGAGATAATGACTTCTATTATAACATATACAATTTCTGCCAACTTATCAATGATGCTACCAGAATCATTTTGAAAAATCATAAAACCATCACATTGGACTGGTTATTAACAAGTCACCCTAATAATATAAGTTACCACGGCACCTTAGCTGGCTCACTTAATCACACATATATGCATGAAAATGCCATGTTTCTCCCAAGGAACACACATATAAATCCACTGACAACATGAACAACTTTAACCCGCAACTGTTTTAATCTTACAATAATCTTACACCTTGAACATTCTTAAGATCTTGCCATTAAATAATTCTGTTGTCTATTTTAATAAGATATTTATGAAACTGTTAACCAGCATGGCCCCCTTAGACTTAGCGTGTAAAACAACCCTGCTCCTTGGGTCATTCCCACTACCAGGAAGTTAATGAGGAAGAGAGATAAAGTCTGGAAGGTGTGGCTCGATAATAAAATGCAAATCAATCTTCAACAATAAAAATTCATGTGAAATAAATCAAATTGTTAGAATAAACTTGACAAGAAACTTAATTAATCCAAATTGCAGAATAGGTGCTACATAAATTCTAGACAATTCTGAAACACCATATCTAACATATCACATCCTGGCTCAAATGGACAACTTAACCCCAAAATCCATTGCTCCCCAGAAGAAGCAGCTAACTCTTTCAATGATCACTTCATCTCTAGCATCTCTAAACTACTTCCAACAAAACTCAAAGCACATTGACTTCCTCTAATAATCTGACCACATCCAACTCAGTCTCACCTCTGTTTCATTAATACTCACACTTTCTCCTTTCAACCAGTATGTATCATAACAATCAAGAAGTAACTCAAACAAATTAAAACTGTGTACACTTGCTCCAGATGGAAATTCTGGTGATTTCATAAAACTAGCAACCAACTCAGCTTCCTTTCCAGTATCCATTATCATAAATACATCTGTTCAATAATCACATGTCCCAACCTTATGGAAAAAATCTGACATCATCTCACTTCAGTAGTGGCAATGATAGCTCCAGATTTAGACCTATTGCCATTCTCTGCCCTCTTTGAAAAAATACTTGAAAAATATATTCATAATCACTCATTTACAAACTAACAGCTGCCTCATCCCCACACAACATGGTTTCAGATCAGGGCATAGCACTACCATAGCTCTCTTAAATTTCAGCCCAGCCAGAGACAAAAGTCAACTGGTTTATGTTGTGTTTCTGTATCTTTCCAAGGCTATTGATACCATTTCCCATAACCTTCTTCTAAAACAACTTGCTTGAGTTAGCCTGTCAAGTGCTTCTACCAACTTATTCTCCAACTACCTTTTCAATAGACTCCAGTTTGTAAAATGGCTCCATCCCACTGGAGTAACTAAGAAATTGGCTGGTAGACCTGGCATGGATGTGGACACTGGGGTGCTGGACCAGTAACATGATAAAAATATGGAAAAACATGTTGTTTATAAGATTTCTGTCTCAGTGCAAAAATGGCATTTGTTTCCATTCTCTCTCTCTCTCTTATTCTGCCTTTCTTTTTTTCACTTTAACTCTTTCCTTTTCTTTTCTGTTTTCTGTAAGATGACTGTCAGCCACCCAGGTGTAGGAACACATACCCTATCCTCCTCCCTGCCCAAAGATTGCTTCACTTATGGGAACCATAGCATGATGAAGCCTGGCAAGCCAGCACTCTGGGCTTCAGGACCTGATTGTGGGTGGTAGTACAAATAATAATGAATGGGTAATGGGCCCTTATGAATTCCTCTTCTACTAGGTGAGAAAAATTACTGTCCCATGATGTGTGTCCACTGAGCCACAAGAGACCTTGAGCTCTTCATCACTGGGGTCACCCTGCCCAACTTCAACAGGGCAGGAGAATATCTGAGGCTCTCAATTCTGGGATGATAACAGCCCTGTTGTCTACCTGACTATTCTTTTTGTGTGTGTCTGTCATCTGTATGTCTTGTATTTTGTTTTATGTCAAAAATACTTAACTTTTCCATACACACTCTGCCCTTCTTCTTTGTCAAACTTCCCTTATTAAAATACGTATTTGGAAAAAAAGAGGTCTATACCTGTTGGAAAATTAATATTACTCATCCAACCCCACCTTCTCCTCCACAGTCCTCTTAATGTGTTCCTTTGTGTTTTCCTTATCTGATTTCTATCCTTTTTCTGACTGTTTTATTTTTCCCCTTCCATCCTGATACAAGCTACAACAAGGTGTTCATATATGGGCACCTACAGTGCAAATATGTCACTTGAGCATTTTGATAAGTTGCAATCCATTGGTGCAAAACCATTACCAGTGAAAAATCTCTTGGGAACTTTTAAGAGATCCATCTAACTTCATACTCACCTCTGCTTGCAGGAAATAGAGCACAATTCATGAATCTATGTACATATGGAGTTTTCTGCAGGTAACTAAACCCTTGTTTGATGTCGGTATATCCTGATTCACATCTGCAGGACTGTAGAGGACATTTCCTTGCAAGGCTGAGAAAGTCCAAAACTAGCACCACATATTTTTATTTTGATAGGCACTGCAGTGTGATTCACAGATTCCCTTTATGCATATGTGAAATGATGGGTTATGAATGTCACCAAATAACTTCATTTTCTCAAGGATAGCTACAAATTAAAACCTGTCAATGAATTTTCTCTGTTTTTCCATGGCAAATGAGTTATTTTTTTCATCTTTACATATTCTACTTTTGTCATAATCATGAATGTAACTGGGTAGCTCTGAGCACATGCCTTCATGATTGCTGTACTTTTTCACTGGACCTTCCTCAACATCATACGTTTCATCTCTGTGAATTCAAAGATATCTGTAGCAAAGTTTTTCCTGAAGAGCGTATTTTTTTAAGTTTCATGTACATTTGGTCATTCATTCCTTCTATCATTTATTACTTCTTGATCTAGTTTGTCTTCCTCATAGTGTCTCTTTTTGATCTGTAGTTTTTTTCCAGAATATAATTTCCCTTCAAAAAATATGTTCTTTAATGTTTTACATCATTTGCATTAGCAGCTGCTGTGGATCACTGAGACTGCATCCCACTTGTGTCTGCTTATTAAAATCCTATTATACAATAGGCAGATGAGCAGCAAACATCAGTCAAGCAATATCAGTCCATGTTTTCAGCAGGGATGTTCTTTCTCATTGACATCCATGCTGAAAGAATGATCACTTTATGAATGAGACACATGCTTATACTGTTGAAAAAAAGTAATGAAATTTAAGTCCACAAAATTTAAAACCAATACCAACTAAAATGACAAAATTAAATAAATAAATAAAAGTCACACAGTGAAGACATACTTTGCCCCCTCTGTGATCCTAACCATAATCCTAACCCACTGACCCTAATCCTAGACATTATGTTACTAAAAGCCCTCTCCATAACAGCACACTACACAAGACAAAGGACACAGAACACACCCAGAACCAACATTCAAAGCACTTATGTGTGTGTGTGTCTATTTGTCATGCGCTTAGGTGAATGCAAAGTAAATGCGTTCAAACTCATTCATTTCTACACACTTTTCTACTTCCTGATATACATTTTTTAATAGTTGTTCTTCATGGAAAATCACTCTCAGCTCAGTTTCTGTTTGTGTAGCAACAGTGATTTGAAGCAGTTTAGTTTTTCATTTTAGCAATGCAAGGTTGGGAGGGTGGCCTAATGGTGAAGGTGTTTGCCTTACAAACACAAAGTGCAGTGTTTGAGTCTCATAAGGGATAATTGGCTAGGCTTAAAATGGCTCTCAAGGGCAGTTAGCTTAGTACTAACCTATGAACAATACAAATCGAATATATAAGGAACGGGGAAAGAAGAAAAGTTTGCTTCTCTGCCAAAAAAATTAAAAAAGTTATTTTAATGTTCTTTTCATAAACTGAAGCACAGACCAGTTTGCTTTATCTCTTTGAAGCAATGACAACTTTTCGGTTTGCATTATCTATCCAATCATATGTCAGATTACTGGAAAGTAATGTACGCCAGTTAGTGCAGAGGGTTAAGGCTGTGAGATGTAATTCCTATGGTACAGGGTTTCATTTCCTAAGCTCTCCTTTGCTAGCTGTGTGACCTTGGGCAAGTCACTTAACTATACAGTTCTCCTGGGTTGCCCCTGAAAAGGGACAGATTGTCCAGTGGGCCTGCTTGTTTAAAAAAGTGATATTTTTCTTATTATTATGATATATTTAGCTAGCTATCTGCACACAAACATGCACAGACGTGCATACACACACACACACACACACATATATATATATATATATATATATATATATATATATATATATATTTATATATATATATATATATACATACATACATATATAGCGAGAGGGAGAGTCAATGTCAAATTATTGAAAACCAATATACTGAAAGCCACAATATAACGTGTATAGTGCCAAAATGTCAAAATGTTGAAATGTTAAAATGTTGAAATCAAAACACTTACTCCCCTGCAGGTGTAGAAAGCTGGACTTGCCCCATTGCAGGACCTATGTTAGCATTCATTTCTGAGTTTCACTATCAGGTGAGTGATATTGTTTGTTAGAGAATGGACAGCCTGTTCATTGGCACCTTGATTGGAGAACAAATATACTCCCGCAGGGTCTTTTTTTTTTTTTCAAAACAAGTTTATTGTTTTAACATACAAGAGAAATATCATAACAATTTTATACAAGTAATTAAAAATAGATATGATTATAACATTCAACAAAACAACTAAAGTATTTACAAAGACATCCACTACAATCAGATCAATTAATTAAACTAAAATGCCATGCTATTGAAATTAGGATTTTTTTAACAAATTTTGTAAATTATCCCATACAATATAATAAGATGTTTTTCTAGTTGTTCTTGACCTAATTGTGTTTATTTCCATATGGCACACTATATTCATAACATTTTTAAATTCATTGAACGAAGGAGGTGTATCTGAAATCCAATTTCTGGTTATTATTTTCCTAGCCACTGCTAGAATAGACCATAACAAGGGAAGCTTAACCTTTTTAACACTTTGAGGTACAGGTGTGTTGAATAATGTAAGAGATTTAGAAATAATAAAATTATCTGTAAAAAGAGCCTGCAAAAATTCATTAATTGACTTCCAGTATTCTTTCAATTTTATACAGTCATAAAACATATGAGCCCAGTCAGCATTAATTTCTACATTACATCTCTTACATAGATTATCTTTATTATTTATTTTATTCATCATCAAAGGTGTATAAAAAGATCTATGTAAAAATTTCCATGTATAAAGTCTCCAGACAATGGAAGGCGTAGTTCTATAGGCAGATTCCAATATATATTGTTTATCTTGTTGATTTGGTGGGTCCCCATTAATAGAAGTGAAATAATTCCAGTATATATCTACACTGTAAAAAGTTTCTTGTCTGATAATTTTATGTATGTATGAAAGTTTACCTTTATCAGAAACTTTATGTTGTAAATTTAATATCAAGTAATCAATCAGTGTTGGAATAGATTCTTTAACTGTTATAGACATTAGATCTATTTTATTAATGAGATATTGTCTAAAGGTCTGAACCTCTAACCAGCAAGTTTCTCTTAGATCAAATTCTTGTTTTAAGAAATCTAGATTTTTAACTTTATTACCAGATATCAACTGATACCAGTACTTTAGATCATTATCTATAGCTAAATGCGTTCCTTTAGAAGTAGATGACAAAAGCATACCCTGAGTATACATTATAGGGAATATAATAAAATTCCATTCCCTATACTTAGGGTGCATGAATATAAAGTTATGATAGCTAATAATAATATTTAATGGGTAACAAACCATATGTTTAGGTGTAATAGGTGAAGTACAAAATTCCTTTAGTAACCATAACATGGAGTTATTTACAATCATATTTTTATGTGTTAAGGAGATTTTCATGAAGTGCATACTAATTAGCTCCCAATAATCTTTCCATTTTGCAACATATGACTGATCTATTAATAAAGTAATAACTTTTACAATAGAAGAGATAGTATATAAATTAAAGTCTGGAAAAGAAATACCCCCTTGAGACCAGCTATTAGTATGTTTCTTTAATGCAATCCTAGGTCTATTAGGTGCCCATAGGAAATTAGTGTATTCAGTTTCTTGATAATTATTTTTGTAGGTGGAAGTATTATTGATTGTATTAAGTATAAAATTTTGGGGTATATTATCATTTTAATAATTGTAAATCTCTCCTCCATAGTAAAAAACATATTATTCCAGGTATTAAAAAGATTTTGTATATTAAGAAAACAGGTATTTTAATTATTATATATAATACATTTAATATCTTTAGATAGTATTATACCTAAATAAGTTATCTGACCTGAATTGGGTACATATTTAGTAAAATCACTAATGAGAATATTTTTTCGTGTATATATAGGTAGTATTTTAGTTTTTTCTTCATTGAATATTAAACCAGAAATACTTTTAAAATTCATCATTTTATCAAATAGAGACTGCATAGAAGAATTAGATCCTGCTGATGTAATTAGAATATCATCTGCAAAAAGTTGAATTTTGGATGTTGTATTTTCATCTATTTCAAAACCCTCTATGTCAGTACTGTTTCTGATCAAATTAGCCCAAGGCTCCATTACTAAAGTGAATAATAGTGGAGAAAGTGGACATCCTTGTTTTGTACCTTTAAAAATAGGTATTTTTTGTGAAACATATGTTCCTACCTTAATATAAGCCAATGTTCCTTTGTATAAATGCTCAATTAGATTTACAAATGCATCTGAGAAGTTTGTGCACTTCAGTAAGGTAAACAGATAGTCCCAACTTACTGAATCAAATGCTGAACTTATATCAAGACAAATAAGTGTTAAATCTTTCTTTTTCCTATTTGCAAAATCAATTAATGTTAAAGTTCTTTTTATATTATCAAAAGTATTTCTATTTACAATGAAGCCTGTCTGATCTATATCTATAATGCCGGGGATGATTGTCTTCAATCTATCAGCAAAAATACTCATAAACATTTTATAATCAACATTAAGTAATGAGATGGGCCGATATGAAGTACATCTAGTTGGATCTTTATTAGGTTTTAAAATTGGCGAAATAAATGTATATTGCCAAGATGGGGGGGTTATTAACTCAGTTTGGGCCAAAATAAAAACCTTATGTATTAATGAATATGTACTTTTAGAAAGGATTTTATATATCTCTGGTACAATACCATTATTACCCGGTGCTTTGTGTGATTTAAGCTTATTTATTTGTGTAATAACCTCTGTATATGAAATACTTTTGTCCAATAGTTTAATCTGTTGTTTATTAAGCTTTTTATTCATGTTTGTGGTTATAAACTCCTTTATTTTATCTTTAGGTTCCATGTTAATGTTATTATGGTTAATTTTGTGAAAGTGATATTTAAATTCATCTAGTATTTCTGGTATACTAGAAACATTCTTCTTTTTCCTTAGAGAAAAGATTTCTTTGATATGGTTTTGTTTATTCAACCTTTTTGTTTTATTTTTAAGTCTATGTAAGTATTTGGGGCTTATTGAATAAGACAAAAACTTGTATTTCTCTAAAGTTATTTTAACTTTATGAGTTAAAATTTCTTTGTATTTCTCATTTAGTTTGTTTATTTCTTCAATAACTTTCTTGTCCATAATATTTTCTTTATTATTATGTCTATAAGAGTCTAATTTACTTTGAATATCTAACAATTCCTTATCCTAAGATTTCCTTTTATTATTATACCATCTGATACTTTGTCCATATAGATAAGATTTTAAGGCATCCCAAACATAGACAATGGAGTGTTATTCCATTTAGACATAAATAATACTCCCCCAGGAGTATTATTTATGTCTAAAAAATGTTTTACTTCTGAAAGTATATATTCTTTATAGTCTTTTAGTTGAGTTAAGTATGCTGGTATCCTTTTGATCTGAACATTATGAGTATTTTTTATCATGAATTCAAAAACAATTGAATTATGATCAGATATAGGACATGAAATGATTTTGGAATTAATTAAATCTGTTACCATCTGGTTAGAAATAAAGACCCTATCTATTTTTGAATAAGTTTTGTATCTGTTAGAAAAAAGGTGTATGGTAATGATTTTGAATCTATCTGATTATTAATATCATTCAAATGATAAGAATTAGCAAAATCATTTAAATGTTTTGCATTAGATGTAATTCTTCTTTTCCTATAGTGGTAGTATCACTTTCATGTAGTATACAATTAAAGTCACCAGCTAAAATAATATCTCCTATAGAGAATGATATGATCTTATCAAGATGATGTTTCACTGTATTAATACCAATTCCAGGTATCCAATATACATTAATTAAAGTGTAAGTTTTCCCATTAATTTGTATTGTAACCATACAAAACATTCCTTTGTCATCCTGATAAGACTTAATGGTTTTAGGAATGGGCATACTTTTATTCCATAAAATAGCCACTCCTCTTTTTTCTGAGTGTGCTCTGAACTAACCAATACTGTATATTTGTTTGTGGCTAGTTTATCAATATCTTTTTTCAAGAGATGGGTTTCTTGCAGAAAGACTAAGTTGGCCTTATGTAAATTAATGTATCTTATTAGGCTTGCCCTTTTACATGGATTATTCAATCCATTAATGTTTAAAGAAATTCCTTTTAAAGATGTCATTTGGCATTTTTAAAACTTAAGAATCTTATGATCAAAATAACAAATAACAACATAAGTAATGTTACATCTCCTCCTTTAGGTGTACCTTTAAATATAGCTGTATTTATTGAATCTCTTATGGGATTTTGTATAGGATTCAATTTTGTTTGTAGTGACAATGAGTGTACAAAATATATTGTGGATGTCAAAACTATATACATATAACAATGAACAAGTGAAAATAATGTATGGATTAAACCTTGCATCCAGCCTGAGTTAAAAACTCCAACTTAGAGTAGTATTTACCACTCAAGTTAACCCCTACCCTAAGCAGCAGTACCTCAGCTACCACCTTATCAATTTAATACTGGTTATATTTAACTTAAATTAACAGCTTTCAATTCAATTATCTAGCAAGACAAGACTACACATTTGATAAAACAGCATCATATAAACTAAAATAAACTTTTTTTTTTTAAAACTATTCATACTACTATATACATCTATGTAATATAATGCACTTGTATTCAAATAGCATTCAAATAATCTTGATATTAGGAACCAAGAGGAGAGAGAGAAATAAAAGACGTGAAAGAGGGAGAGAAAGAAAGAGAGAGAGAAAAAAAAGGCATATTTACATATTAATTTATTCAAAGTATGTAAAAATAAGTTCTAACATTCATTTAAATCAAAAACTTTGGCTAATATGGTTCAGACATTACATATATTAAGATGCATCTATTTTCTGTCATGTAAATGCAGTCAACAGCTTCCAAAAAAAACCCTTGAATTGCTTGTATATGAGCATTTTACTCATACTCATTATTGTCAATAGAATAAAATATTATATTTATAGAAATTGTTATAAATCATACTGCATAGTTATGCAAATTCTCAGAAACACTTGCATTATTGTAAAAAGCCATCTGTATTTTGTATGTCTATACTACTGCTTTAAAATATATCACATGACAATTTCTTCCAGAATAGAGTTATAAAGTTATTTATGCTTGTCAATCAGATGAATTAAATGAGTTATAGCAATGTATATGTTTGGAACATAAGTTTCTAACACAGATTAGTATGCTGCAGTCAAGTAGATTTTCAAAAACACTTGAATAAATGTTTCATTTTCTATGCCTTCTAAAATAAGACATTTACTTACTACAAGAAACTGCATCATTTAAAATCATTATAACTGACATATTTTATGAATTATAACATAGATATTTAAGTAATTATATAAAATAACTCACATTTAGATGTTAAAGAGTTCATTTTCCTTCACATAGTCGCATTTGCATCAGTTCTACTTCCTGGTAGAGTGTTCTTCCTGAATCTGCAATGTGTCAGTGTGATATCTGGGTCAAAGGTCAAATTGACTGCTTTCAGCTTCTCTGTGAGAATTCTGAGAGTTGAAGCTTTTGAAACAACTCGAGGACACTGTTCATGAGGTAGCCCACATCCCAGATTGTCTCCCTTAGCATTTTGGAGGGAAACTTGTTAAAAACTAGTGACAAACATTCATTTAGCAGTGTAAATGCATCTAAACATGACAAAACCTTCGCAATGTATTTTACAAGTTATTACAGCCTCTATGTAAGTGAAATTAAGCCCAAAGTTATTAATAAGTAATAAAACTCAATATTTTTGTCCCAACTCAATTTTTATGCAAATCTTATTATTTACTGTGTCTATATGATCAAAAGCATTTCTATATATTAATATGAAAAAAATAAAGAGAAAGAATAAAGAAAAGAAAAAGAGAGTAGAAAATAAAAGAGTGTAAAGCAGAAATAAAAAAAATGTAAGAGAAAGCTATAAGAAGTATATACAATGGAATATTACTTACTGTTTATATTAATAGAGTTAAAAATAAAACATATTATTTACTATTATTTAGTTCTAATTATTATTAGTTGAAGCATGACAGATTATTTACAACTAAGCATAAGCAGTATAATCAAGAAAGTATAATTAGGAATAGCATTTGAAGAACATATAAACTTTTTACAAGGAATAAATATGTTATTATTCCATTTATCATATTTTCATTACTCTTCTCTCCCTGCCCTCCCCCACCCCCGCAGGGTCTTAATCTACAGGTAATACCCAATGAAAAATGAGTCCTCTGCTTCAGAGCAGCATATGAAGCTGCTATGGAGCTTGGAGTAACAGAAAACTAATGACCCATTGCATTACGCTTGCTAAGCAGTGCTTTTGCACTTTAGCAAGTGTAAAATAAAAAAAAAAAAATAGAAAAGTATGTATGTTTATGTGTGTGTGTGTGTGTGTGTGTGTGTGTGTGTGTGTGTGTGTGTGCATGCAGCTGTATAACTGTATGCATGCATGAAAGTGAGAGTGACATTAATCCAGTCATTATTTTACACTAGTTAATTAGCAATTGCAAAAGTAAAGAAACATAAAAAGGAAAGAAAAGTTTTTGTGTGTTTGTGTGTGTGTGAAGACTGAGAGTAAATGAGTAGTGGAAGCAGCAGCAGTTAAGAGGTGTGCATACCTCTCAACCTCATCTCAAGAAATCTGGATAAAACCTAAGATAAAGGGGAGAATAAAGGCTCAAAAATAGGAAGAAATTTTAAATAGTGCACTTATAAACTTAGAAAGTTGCTTGAATAACAGCATGAATTTTTTGAAGGAAATAAAGTCTGAAACTCAGATGTCTGTCATTATTTAGTGACTTCATCCCCCAACAACTGGCAACAAATGACACATTTTAGGAGTGAGGAACCAAAAAAATGAAGTAAATATCTGGATACTTTTTGAAAATGTTATATTTTAGATGTACAATACTTCCTTCAATACTATTTACATATACTACAGCAAGTGTGAAACATTGGGCAGAGGAACTATTTTACATCAAAAATATATAAAAATGAATAATATAATAATAAAGAATAAATAAGTAAATAGAACACAACAATTTTGCACATAGCCCATTCTGTAAGTGCAATAATACCCTCCAGGGTGTGTGTTGCTGTGTAAATAATGCCTTATGAGGGGTGTAGAGGCCCTCCACCTGCAGTGTCAGGCCTCTTATCACCACTAGGTAGGTATATTTTACACAGTAGCACACACCATATTGATCATTATTGCTTTCTTGACACTCGATGCACTGACACAATGTATGTATGTATTAAGTACATACATGCTATTAGTAGATAATATGAGGTCAACATTGTTAAGTTTCAACATTTTGACATTTCATATTATTGATTTCGATATGCCTCTATTCAATAAGTTGGAGTGTAACTCTCTCTCTCTCCCTCTTTCTATAAATATATATATATATATATATATATATATATATATATATATATATATATATATATATACACACACACACACACACACACACACACACACACACACACACACACACACACACGCACACACACACCCACACATATATATCTACACACACACACGCACATGTATGTATATATATATATATATATATATATATATAGAGAGAGAGAGAGAGAGAGAGAGACCTACAGACACTGGATCCTACCCAGTTTGGCTTTGTTAAGGGCAGATCCTGCCTCTTAAACCTGGTTGATTTCTTTGAAACAGTCACCAAGGCCATTGACAAGGGGAAGGTGGTCCATACAGCCTACCTGGACCTCGCAAAAGCCTTCGATACAATACCCCACTCGGGCATTATAGATAAGCTCACCAGCTTAAATATAAACCCCTATGTCACTAGATGGGTTGCAAACTGGCTCAAGGACAGAACCCACATGGTTAGAATTGCCTGAGCCATGTCAGACTCCAAACCAGTTACAAGTGGCGTACCACAAGGCTCAGTCCTGGGACCTCTCTTGTTCCGTATATATTTCTCGGCGGTACAGGCCAACACAGAAGGACTGTGGCTGACCAAGTTCGCAGATGACTGCAAACTGGGTGCCATAATCAACTCTCCAGCCGACACAAGCATCCTCCAAAAGGGCCTCATAGAAACAGACAACTGGTGCCAGAGCCATGGCCTCAAGCTAAACGCCAAAAGTGTATAGTCATCCCTTTGGCAAAAACAAAGTGCCCACAAATTACCACATAGGTGGTAATCCATTAAGTACAGAAGAAGTCATTAGGGACCTGGGGACCCAAGTTGATAGCAATCTCTCATTTGACAACCATGTGGCCAAAGTGGTTAGAAAACATTTTATATAGCCCACCTAATCATGAAGGGATTCACATCTAGATCAGGGGAGGTCATCGTACCTCTTTACTCATCCCTCATCAGGCCCATAATTGAGTACAATGCCCCTTTTGGGATGTACCTTACCAGACACCTGCAGCAACTGGAAAGACCCCAAAAGTACCTCACCAAGAGGATCAAAGGGCTCAAACAGATGCCATATGCTGCCCGGTTAAATAAACTCCAGCTCTACTTAGTTGCATACTGCCTGCTCAGAGGCGATCTGTGCCTGATGTATAAAGCCATGTCCAACCCAGAATTAATGCACATGCTGCACCTCAGAAAATCCAAATCCCATCGAGCTACGCGCTCGAGAGACTTGAACCTCAGCACTGAAATAAATAGGACATGCTGGAGGGACAGATTCATAACCCAGAGGCTCCCTTCACTCTGGAATAAAATCCCAGTCCAGGTTAGGCAGAGTCCCACATTGACTCTCTTCAAGAGGAATCTTAATGAGTGGATGGGAGATCGTAGGTTTACCCCGGCTATCACTTCTGTGTCACTGTTAGACAGAGGCACAGTATACTAACCTCAAAAAACGCATAGCAAAATTAATTTAAAATGGGTGGCAAAAGCCAAACACACTCTGGCTAGGCTTATAAATGCCCTAGGGCAGATAGCCTAGTATGAACCTATGAACCTATGAACCTATGAACTTTTGTCAGCAAAACATATGTTCGACAGTTGTGCAAGGTCACAATATTCCTGGGGTCAAGGAATATGCTCTTTCCCCATTATTGTGTTATCTCAAAATTAGACAATATAATTAGCAGGGATTTAAAAAAGCAGAACACTAAGTTAAGACAACTATGGAAGATATTCAGGTTTTATTGAAAGAGAAACTGAGTCAAAAGTATCAGCTTCTATAAATTCCTTTGTTTTTGTACCACCGACCAATTTTAGAATTTTACAGCATTTTGTGGAAAATAGAAAAATAGTGGCTTTGTGCACATATTCACAAAAAAAAGGTATTGCCTGAATTGACAGCCTAAATTTATTTTGTAATAGCTTATCTGACAGGCAAAATGATAAGATTATATTATATATTAAAGTCTCTCAGGCGTAAAGTCTCTTATTTACTAGGAGATATCATCATTGCACAATATGATGTGTATGAAATAGCTTCCCTACACCTTGCTGAATGCAAACTGGACACAGTTCTATCAGTTAACTTCAGGGCACTGATGCTGAACCCCCAATCACTTTTTTCATTGGAGATTACTGACAATTTACTATTTTCACAAATGTCCTTTCTCTCTCTGTTGGTACAACTGTTGAGTTAATATATGTAAGTTCAGGGATCTGGGGCTTGTCCTCTACATAGGAATTAAAGGAAAATGCCCCTTCCTCTGAATAAAATACTGACATTTAAGATTTTCTTCAGGTTGAATTCCTGACCAGTTGTATTTAAGTTAGTTCCTCACAAAGTTTTAATTTGTAAGTCATGGTGCAAATATATACGATTCCCAGATAACTATTAGACCAGCAGGGTTGAAACTGATCCTGTAGTAGCAGCTAAATACAAATTATACTTATGTTAAATTATTATTACCAAGGATATATGCAGATGCATCTCATTACTTGGGTAGCTACATTTTCTTCTGATGATCTCTCAGGATCTTTGACGTGCTGAGTCCAGTATATCTAAAAGTGTCTAATATTGTGCCCAGAACATAGAGTCTGCATAACTTTAACAGAAGTAGGCTTGCACATTTAAAATTTGTTATAGCCATAGTGGACAGTATTTGAAAATGATTAACACATCTGCAGGGACACCATAGAAGTGCAAGATAACTAATCATGCACCTGCTGCCACCCTCCAGTCTCTCCTCCCTCATCTTTAAGTTGAAGACCAAAACAAAAGTCCTTTTTCTCTCCTTCTCTCATTTTAAACTATAGCTAACTGTTTGCTAAATTTCTCAATGCTGGTATGCACTGAAGACCAGTCTGCTAATACTATTCACCTGTGAGACTGACTCCTTAAACTCCACCCCAGCTATGTCTGTGTTTTCTAGATGTGAGATATACTAGGGCAGGAATATGAATTTGTGAGTATACATTTAAATTTGTTGGTTTAATTCCTGTTTGTACCAGTGAGTGTTTGAAAATCAATATTGTATTATAACCCTTTGGTCAGCAGAAAATGAGGAATGTGCAGAAGCTAATAAAATAAAATCTGATTATTTTTCAGTAGGATGATGAGGGCTAAAGAACCAAACAAGTGACTGGGTATAAGATGTAATGTGCTATAAGAAACAGATATCCATATAATCAGTTTTGGAATATGTGAATAGAAGAATAAATACATCTTATGTTTATATAAATAAAATCAGTAAATGTGAGCTGCCAGTACTGAATGGGGGTACATTATCTATCTTGAATTCATGGAGAGGGAATTGAATTGAGAAACCTTCTACATGTACTGTTGACTTGAGGAAGGAGTTATTTTCTTTGCCCTGGAAGAGGACATACAGACAAACCACAACAACCAGTGTGTGATATATGGTTGATGCTCCTTCTGTACAGATAATTAGAACTACACAATTGTTTTGCATAAGCAAGGTATAAATCACAATATATAGTTTGATACTCAGATCACATTTTAATGCAATTTAGTCTATTATGATGGGATAATTTTATTTAGCACAGTATTGTGTTGCAGTTGAAAACGTAAGCCTATGCTTTCATTTCAGGTACATAAATATATCTAAGTACAAAACCTTTGCAAGCCAGATTTTATGGTTCACCATGGTTTGAAGTTCACTACGGGATGAATCAGTCCACATTTAACTACATATGGCTAATAGGGTCTATATTAGAACACCAAACATTCGAAATGTCGAGTGTTCTAATATCAACCCGTTTTCAGCGAATGCTGAAAATATCAAAGAAACAGAAAGCTGAATTTTTTCCTAGGGAAAGAATTCTGTTGTCCGTTTCTGTTGCTTTGGTATTTTCAGCGATCTGGTGGAAATTTACGGGGCGGTTTCAGGTAAGTGTGCGATTGTGTGGACATGAGGGTTAGGGCGGGGTAGGTGAGTTAGGATTAGGGCGCGGGTGAGGTGACTGTGTGATAATAATGGACCTTAGGGTTAGGGTTTGGGTTAAGGTAACTGGATAGTTAGTGGTGTATGTATAGTTTAGTGTAGGGTTAGGTGTAAGAGTTTAGGTGTATGTGTGTGGATTGCTGTTTGTTTGGTGTGCTTGTGCTGTGTGTATGTGTTTTGGAACAGCAAATTTTTTCTCTAGGAAAAAATTTGCTGTTCTGAATGTTCGATGTTTTGAATTTTCGATTGATAGGGTTCGATATTAGAACACTTGACATTTTGAATGTTCTGTGTTCTAATATAGACCCTGCTAACAGGTTTGCAAAGCCATACTGGTAGTTTCAAGTAGCTGTGTTCTTAACTTAAGAAGTTAGAGTAAAGATCCATCCTTGTCTAAACTTACAGGTTTTGGTACCATCCTAGAATGAAACAAAGATAAGGAGGCTGCTATGGTTTGCAATAACACTGCTTCTGTTTAGCATGTATTAAAGAATTTAAATGGTAACAGTATAAAAACAAACAGTGACTATGATGTCACTAGACCGGTTATGCAACAATGGCCCTATTTTCATTAAACTGTCCATTCATTGTTAGCTCCCCCACCTATGTGAGTGCCGGGTCTACATGCATTTTTTTTTTTTTGCCTTGGGAGTAGACATTGAGTTATCAAAGTTACTTTCTTGATTATTTTTTGTCAATCATAGGCATGCCAACATTTTGCTGTTTCATTTTTTAAACACAGACACACACACAGACACACACACACACACACACACACACACACACACACACACACACACACACACACACACACACACACACACATATATAAATATACAAATACTCATACATATACATAGTCATATACATATACACAAATAGATAAAGAAAAGATAGACAGAAATATGTGTGTGCGTGTGTATGTATAGATAGATTTGTGTGTGCATTTATATGTCTGTTATTTTACTGGCTGCCTGTGTCATTTTGTCCTATAGTCATAATGTTGTGGCTTGCATTTCTAATTGTTTACATCTTGGCAAAATGATTCTGTTCCTAGCATTTGCACACACAGTTCCTAAAGCTGTCATCTTCTCTGTCTGTTTGGAGCCTTTCTCTTTTATGTGTCATTTTTTCGCTTGTGTTTCTCCTCCCTACCTCTCTCATGTCACTTTGATTTTCCAAATTATTTTTCTTTAGCTATGCGTCTAGTGTATTGACGACATTAGCATTAAACCTATCTGTCATCATTGCACAGATTTTCAAAATCCCAAGAAATCTGTCCATGTCCAGCAGCTGGTTAATGGTAATTTTAAGCTCCATCAAAATATCTCTCCTTGTCCTGGTACTGCAACATGACTGTGTTATTTGTATTTATATGTCTTTAATCTTTATTAAGATCTTTAAATAAAAAAAAATCTGGTTATGACACTCAGCCTTATAAAATTAATCTGAGTGGATTAATCATATTTATGATTGGAGTTTCTTATTGAATTTACTTTGTACTATGCATTTTCTTGGGCTCATATTAAATGTTTAACTTATTACATCACATAATCTATTATTTTGTCCTGTTATGAGTCCATTACATCATATGCTTGTTCTTCTCCCATGTGTAACAGTAAAGTAGTTAATCTATTTTTTAATGCTTAATGCTTTTATACAGCTTTGAAATGTACTTTGCAACGTCTTATGAAACCTTATATTTTGTGTTCCACAGTCTGTTTCAGATATTTGCAGGCCTAGTATTTCATATTTTTTAATTTTCTTTGCACTATAACATTAAACTTTTCTGGCTAGGACCATATTGTGTGTCTTTATTGTCATGTAGCTCTTTTAAGTGAACATTTTCATGAAACTGTGTTATAAAACAAAGCAAATTCATATTTTGTTATTATTTCAGTTTTCTCTTGCATATACTCATATTTTATTAAGTGAAAAGGTTTACCTGTGTTGCGGGTATTCTTCATTTGTTTGTTAACTGGATAGGTGTACATGATTAAAGACCTTTCATCTACAACCCCTTGTTAAAAGAATAATAATGCAAAAGATATTATTCAAAAGCAGAGCTATCTATGTGCAGAAGATTGGACTGCATGTATGTGAGTAAAAAGCATGAAAATATAAACATATAAAACTTACAGTTTACTCTCCATTAGCACATATATATCTATGCACACAAAGGAAGTAAAGTACAAGGATCCGCAACATGTCTGCCAATCTGCATAACTATAAGAAGTCAAACACAGAAGTTCTTATCACCCTTTCTGAGAACTTAATAGTGTTCACCTCCCAAATTGTGCAAGTCCGTGTAAGATATTCCTGTGTAAATTTGTGTACTATCCATCCAATTTTTATGACTAACATTAAATGTAGCCATGGTAGTACTTTGAGGTATAATGGAAACTTATTCCATAGGTTGAGAATGTAGTGAGTTAAAAAATCTATCCCTCCAGTGAGTCATGTTTATTTCTTGGTCTACATTTTGGTGCCCAGTGTGGATATTTGTAGAACCACTGGTTTTGTAAAGAAATGGGGGGATAAATAGAAATCAGTGTTTCATGGCTTGAAAAGCAAGACATAGGTCACCTTTGAACAGATGATAGACTATGCAGTGCAAAGAGAGTCATGCTAATCTTTTGAGGTAATTGAAGGATTTGAGGTATTTAAATTTATTGATAAGAAATCTATGGGGCCTTTTCAGATGAGCTCTATTCTTGGATTTGCACATAAAAACAGGGACAATCTACTAAATGATGGGTACAGTAAAGGAAGAGTAATATTACTTACTTGAAACTTGAGAATATGCTTGGAAATGTATATATTTATCTATCATTAGCTGGCTGCTTTAGTCATACTAGGCTAGTGGCCTCTATTCAGGTGAGATCAGAAATAGTATTTATACTATTTGGAGAAATTTGGCCAGGGAATAGGGAAACCTTCCTTGCTGTTTGTGATAGGCGCCATGAGATTTTTTACCAACTCCTGCGCTACCACCAACTCAAGCAGATGCAACTTCAGTTTAATGTCTCATCTAAGGGCACCTCACTCAGCAGTACAGAACTTCCTTTATGCTGTGCTGAAGTATCAGCAATCTGTCTAACTGGTGAGGGAAGAGAACCCACAGCTTTCTACACCAATGGCAAACCTGCTATCTGTTGCATCACTGGTACTGACTAAATTAAAGAAAAAAAAAAGATGAACTGTGACAGAGAGAAAAATTTCCATATGATGATAGAAACATGATGATCAAAAGACAGACACTTATCCATATAAACACCCAAGTCTCATATGTCTATGTCTGTCTGTTTGTCTGACTGAAGAGGAGTACCATTCATGTTATGAGGTGAGAGAAGCACTTTTGCTGAACTCTGCTATGCTGTCTTGTTGTTTTGTTACTTTAAGCTTGAAACTATTATTGGTGTACCAGTTGTATGCATATTTTAGCCCTTACAAGATGTTTATTATCAATGAATAAGTGGGTTCAAGCAATGACTTTTTACAGCTTGCGGCCTTTTGGAAAGCTGATTTAAAAGCCAGCAGATAGTATAGCAGGTTACATCATGTTTGCTTAACTCTTCTATAGCTCCAGCCTGTGGCATAGGGTCAAAAGCCATTTTCTAATTCAAGGTAAGCAGTGCTCAGTGAGTGGCCATTGTCTATATTCTCTGTAACCTTTTCAAAACAGCTTACTAGAATCATGGGACAGGACCTGACCTTCACAAAAAAAAAAAAAAAAAAAATTGAACTTATAGGGTCTTTATCACTTAAGATGCCTTCATCTGCATGAACAGTTCTGCTGTGCTATGTTCCATGTATTTGCATATGACTGATGAGGCTTATGAGCCTATAATTATCCTGGTCCATAGATGGGTTCCTTTTGTGTTGGAAAGTCACAGTGGCTATTCTCCAAGCATCAGACTCAAACACAGTGGATAGCGTGAGATTAAACAATTTGAGGAAAGGCCCAGTTAGTACATGGCACTGAAATGCATAGTAGTATGTCATCGTGAGCCATGGAAGTATTATTTTTAACTTTTGACAGGAAATCTAAGACTTTTTTCAAAATAATGTTAGGAGAATCTAAATGTTCATGATTAATGGGAGCAACATTGTGGGAAGGTGCAGTAAGGTAAAAACATTTTTTTTCTGATGATATATTGATTATATCCTCTGGAAGAGAATATGTAATACTATTATGGATGAGATAGTACTTTTTTAGGCATTACTCCTTAATTTCTTATCATAAGAAAAAAAAACAAGATTTATAAGCTCTAAAGCTCATACTCTATTTTTCATTTTCTAATAGTGCTCTTAAGTTCACTGCTGGCATTTCAATGTGACCTTCAGCCAAGGGATTAGCAGTTCCTATACATTATCATTATTTCCTTCATCTATTATATAGTTTATTACTTCATGAGTTCCATGGGAGTTGTTTTCATGAATTTACAATTAAATTTAGGGAAGGTGAGAAATGATTTTTCTATGAAGATTTTTTATTCTTGCACTAAATAAAGGTGAATGCAGCAGACCTTTCAGTTGGGTCCATTTGCGGGAGATTGCTGGGAAATTTGCCTAGGTCTTTTACAAGCAGAAGTACATTTGCCTTGAAAAGGTCTCTAAAGATGGCTTCATTTTGTGCTTTGGTGCTGCCACCAAATGTGAAGATGACAGATTTGAGGCCATATTTAACCAGAGATGAGGAGATGAAGAGATGCATGGGGGGCTACAGGTGGTAGTTAGTCTAGAAAAAAAGACATCAAAAATATTAAAGAAATTAATGAGTAGTTTTAGAAAGTTTTACCATTTCTTCCATTGCATTGGTATTAATAAATTGTAGGACATACTGAGTATATCAATTTTTAGAGGTCTATATTTGCAAATTAGTTTTTAGATACTCAAAATCATAAAAGTTATTTTGTTTGATATTTAATCCCTCAAAGCTGTTATAGTGATTTCCATAGTTATTAGGGGACATTGATGGAAATCTGTAGCTAGCAGTACTAAATATTATTTGGATCTTACAGAGCTTCCAGTTAGGGTCGTGGGTAATTGGACATGGGCTGGGAAACACAGATACATATATTCTTCTACAGTTAACAAAGGGCCTGAAGGTGTGATACTTGTTAAAGCATGGTATAGAGAGGGTGCAATCATTGCACTGAAACTGTGTCTCAGAAGATGCACAGACATGACTGTATTTGAGGTAAAGAAGGCCTCAAATTCTAGTAACTTTGTAGATAGACTCTTAGAAATGAGTAGTACCATATTGATGTTGTTTGTGGTTTAATACTAGTCTGTTATGTTGGAAAGTCCAGAACAGAGACTATGCCTAAAAAAAGTCACTATGGTGGCAGCAAAAGTTTTACTGCTGTATGCAGAAGCCATTGTATGAGAAGTATAAACCATCCTTACTAAAAAAGGAAGACTTACTTAACATCTAATCCCATGCTGACACATATTGGATCTCTTAAGAATAACAACAACTGCAAATCCAGTTGTTAAAGCTAGTTATATTGTCTTGGTATGCTTGGTAAAGGCAGGATACTACATAAAACTGATGTCTTTCCTGATTTTAGCACATGCATATTAAATTTCATCTGGGTAGAGGATGTTATATAATTCACTCCCACATGGGTTACTACTAGGTCATAAGCATGTCTGTCTGGAATAAGGGACCTTCAAGCCCTTGTGATAACACACACTGAGGTTCTGGAAAAGCAGCATACAGTCATCCTATTCATGTCTAGTCTGATGACTATGGAGTCTGTATGCTTAATTATAGTGTTATGCATGACTATAACGTCTCCCTGTGTAGAAACATTATTATTGGGTATTATGGGCTTTGACATCCTTCCCGTATGACTTTTGAGAGAGTAGTGTGGATTTGTAGTATATGTGAATTGAAAGTATTGCCTTGTGTACTGCTGGCTGATGTCTTTTTTCTGAGTGTGTTCCAGGAAGCTTTGCCAAGTTTCTTTAGAGCCTCAGTATTAGTTATGGGTCTCAGAGTGTATTGTAATCAGTTTGGTGCTGTGGTGCTGTGGCTGTATGATGCTTAACAACATTGGGCCGATGCAAGAGATTTGCTTTATGTTTCTTGAATGCTCACATCTCTTGCATATTGTACTATCCTTTGGTATAAATAATGAATGCTTTGTAAGAATAAGCCATTTCCTGCACTACCTTAGAACATTAGTTGCAGTCAGCTTGGCATCAGAAGGGGTGAGAATAGGCTGTTGAACCACAGTTCCAAAGGATGTAGAAGCATGACTGGTTGTAGTACTCAGAGTGAAAGGATATCACTATAATAAACCTTATAATCTATGGATGAAGCATTTATAGCAGTAGTTGGATGTTAGACAAGACAGTATCTAATGCAGTAGCACCTAACAAAAATATAGAATTGGGTTATAGTGTACAAAGTAATGATTTTGCACAACTGATTTGTAGAGTTACAGCTCTTCGTCCTACACAAATAACTTGCTCCTAGTATCTAATAGGTCACTTGTACACATGGAAGGATAGTTGCTGAAAAATTATATGGTGCTGCTTACTGTGATGGATTTGAAGTCTTCTTAAGACACTCAGTCTTGCTGGTTGGATTCTGCTGAAATCAAAGTCTGGTTATATTTGCATTCACAGTCTGTTGCATACGGAAACTTGCAGAATATATACTGATGAGACAATATACTCTGCAGCAACAACTTAGAGCAGTAACAAATAAGTTTTTATAATAAACCAGATGGACTAATGTTGCAGCTTAAAGTACTGTTCCACTTTACTTCTCATATAGTACAGATGATGTAAGAGATATAACATTTACCTCGGGACAAATGTGTCCCTACCAGTAACCCTAACATAACTGGATTAATACAGATCTTTATATACAATTTTAGTCATGTACGCACATATACATTTCCTCTTGCTATTCTATTTTGGAGAATTGCTCATCCTGTAGAAACAATACTGATTGTTGTAGATGTTGACGCAAACTGCTGACTTAATGATATTATTTTTCAGCTTTTCTGACAGTGTGAACATCCTTTTTTTTTTGTCTTTAGTATTCTATTTATATCTTTGTATAAGAACATCTGTTCTTGTGCCAATGCTAATAAATGCAGAAAAACATGTTTTTAAGGAAACACATTGTAACAGTGTCATAAACACGTCCTGTTGGCCATTCTTTTTATATGCAGAAAAACATGTTTTTTAAGGAAACATATTGTGTCCATTCTTTTTATATGCAGAAAACATGTTTTTTTAAAGGAAACACATTGTCATAGTGTTCTTTAAAAGTAGATTTTGCATTTTTGCTCTTGCATGCATCCCGTTTTTAAGTCTGTAAAGAAAAAAATGTCCATTCAGCAGATTCCTTATTTTCCAAGCCACCGTCATTTAGTATGGATGCTAATCACATATTGCTAAACTCTATTTCTACATTTAAGCAAGCTTTATCTTATACCGTATTTATGTTGCATATTTGTAGTAAAGTTACTTTCAACCTTAGTATAATATTGAGCACATGCTAACAGGTCCCTCTTTTTTATTTAAATGTACTCAAAACACTTTATACTGATATGTATTTTTGATCACATTATATAGAAAACACATTAAGAAACAAAACCTTTAGTCTTCTTTGGATACAAGTCAAAATGCAATTTTACACAGTTAATACAATAATGTAAAAGTATTACTAATTTTCCTCTAACTGGGGTAAAACCAGTGATATTACAACTTGACAAATTACTTTTAAACTTATTATAATGTATCCTGTACAATATGTATTTACACAGACTGTTTACTACTCATGCATTTCAATCTAGTAGGTACCCTGGACCCATTTTTTAAACATGTTTTTTCACACATATTCATTACTAGACATCAATTTCATTTGTACTGAATTCTTCTGCATTTGTACATACAAAGACTATCATTTGTACTGAAGTCTTCTGCATTTGTGCATACAAATACTATAAAGTACATTTAGTCTAATCTTACAAATTTAATAACATTAATATTAAGCAAAATCTTGGAAAATGTTTATGTCTCTTTAGAAATATCTAGTGGAATTGGCACCAAAGGCATATGTCCTGTTATTTTAAACTACATACTCAGCAATTAGAAACATTCATGCTTTTTTATACCAACATTGTTTTGCCAAAAAGTATTAAAATAGTGAATAGTGACCAGTCTTGTTCAATTTTTTACATATCTTTACTCTCTCTTGTATAGCTGTAATAAAGCAATTTTAAGCCATCTCTTGTTTTTTAAACCCTCTCTTGTATTACTTTACAGTTTAACAGGTTGTAAATACAATTTAATACTAAACAATACAATAATATAGCAATAAGCCATGCCTGGGTGTGGATAAATCCAACATTACCCACACCCAGAAGTGGGTTATTGCTATTATACAATGACATGATTTAAGAAAAAAAATACTTTTCTTAAATAATGGCATTGTATAATGCCTCCTTGCTGCCCTTACGCAGCTGTCTGGTATTCTACGTTAGTTCTAATGTACTGCGCATGTGTATGCTTACAAAGTACATCAGAGCTGTGGGTGGAAGTAATGGAGAAAGCAAGATCTCAGTTGCTTTTTACAAACTGTCTTGCTATGTTAAAGGAGTTTAATGTAGCGAGACAGCTTTAAAATAAGCAATGGAGAAAGGAAGATCTCTGTTACTTTTTTAAAATCTGGCTCACTATGTTACTTTCCTTTAACATAGCGAGACAGTGTGTAAAAAGCAATGGAGATCTTGCATTCTCTGTTGCTGTAAAAAAAAGACTTATACTAATGGAAAAAGTCCGGGCGACTGGAGCTTTTTCCATTAGTATAAGTTTGATTTACAATGTGCACGATGACCAATCAGCGTGCATGTTTTGGAATATTAATGGGGGGGGTCACTGTATAATAACCATTATGATAGCTATTAACAACTTGTAAAATATCTTATCCTGTCAGGTTTAACTCAGTTTACCAGTATTTTTAATACACTAATACCTGTTTTTCCCTCCCCTCCAAAAGAGTATTGTCAACAAAGAATGCAATATTTCTGCCTGTAGCTTTATTCTGACCCTTGTGCAGTACTGCTTATGTAAAACTGACAGAAGGCCAAAAAAAGATACCAAGAGGAAATAACAAAATCTATGTGCGTGACTAGCACTCTATATAACAACTGTAAGTAATTCAGTTATGTGAGAGAGGGACAGAGAGAGGTATTTTGTAGAAGTTATCATTCATATCTGTAATGAAGGAAAACTTTGTAAATTTATGCTACAATCTGACAGAAAGAGTACTTGTGGTTTATTATAAAATATGTTATCTGTAACTGTGCTTATAGCTGCAAAATATATTTCTTTATCAGTGTGCAATTTGAAAGGCTTGGTGTTTTAAACAGACTACAGATGTAGTCATGCAAAGCTTTGTGTCTCTGATTCAGCAGTAAACAGCACAGCAAGACTGTGTGTCTTAAGAAGACTTTGGATCCAGCACAACGTAGAAGCAGAGCGCACAAATTAAAATACATTTTTCAATGGTGACCCTGACGTTCAGTGGTGACCCCGATGTGACTAGTTTCTGAATACTGTAGCTTTAGTTTATAACACAAAGTGAGCATAAAGCAGTAACACTGAACTGTTAATACTGCACAGCAAAGTGTTTGTGTGAGAGGTGCCAGACAGTGAACACAATACCTAGGTTATTTCCAGAGAATGCTCACCAATCCTTAAATACAGCTAATTTGTAGAGTCACAGGAGTTGAACAACTTAAAATACTTTCATGCATCTTAGAGCAATCAAATGGCATTGTCAGTAATACATATGCCCTGTGATTCAATAAAGCAATCTCACCATGCCAGAATAGTGTAGCAGCTTCTGCATGAAATATGGCCGCCGGTCAATCCAGTAAACAAGGCTGGGGGTGTGCAAGAGCCCGCCAGCACTATTCTGACATGGACACCACTGAATAATGCTAATTACCACATTTGCAGATGAAAACCATGCAAATGAGGTGAATTAGTGATTCACTAAGTAGGCAGGCATCTGTGTCAGAACAGTGTCCATTGCGGATATGTATTCTGTTACTAACAGTGTACATTTCTGCAAAAATTAAAACTGGGGCATGACAGCTCCAAGTAAAGCATGTATTATGACTATTAGGCATGTCAATGGCCAAATATATGGCCATTGGCATGGAAAACAGTTGCAAAATAATAAAAATCAACATTTTTTGGGCCAATTTCGACCATTTAAGCATAGCGCAGCAGCGCGTAAATGAGATTGTGCAGAAAATATAAAAAAAATGTAAAAAGGCAATTTTTAAGTGAAACCTGCATTTTCCTATTATAGTGGGTAGCATGCAGAACCAAAACAATAACAGGTAACACTGGTTGCTAAGGAGATAGGCTCTGGTGTAGTGGTGTAACAAGGGAATAAGGCAGTGGGGTATGAAAATGAGCTAAATTTATTGAATAGCAAAATGTAAGACCATGTCTGCCTGCACCTAACCATGCAGGAGCTAAAATGCTGCATTGTAAGCAGAAAAAGAAGCTGACATGAAAAGGAGGTATGTCATGCTTGGTGTAAGCACATTGGAGCTCTGCTGCCTCAATTTGTGTTTAGCTAAGCACAACTAAGCAAGGGTGTGTGTCTGAGCTAGTTCATGAAATGCTGAGTGCATTCTTGTCCCTGGGAGGGTCCTTTCTGCTAAAAACTGTTTACTACAGCTGCAAGGGTTGTGTAGCATGCAATGGGGCTTAAACACAAGGGAAACAAGAAAAAAAAACAGGAATTAGCAGATGTGTTTACATTTGAGCAGCAGGTGTGCATGGCATGCAGCGGGGCTTAAAAGGGGCAGAAATGGGAAGAGAAAAAAGGGGAAATAGAAGCATAAAGGCACTCCAGTACAAATAATATAGTTGGCAGGTGGACTGTATCATAGTCAGCCAATCACACAGGCAGCACCTGCAGCACAACAGTATAAACTATGCAAACACCTTTCAGTCTGTTTTTTCCCACAAACTCTGCACCATTGGTGAACACACTTGAGGGAATTTTAACTGACAAAATGTTAGGGGCTGCTGTTGCTTTGATAAATTAGTATATTCAAGAGGCTGAGGGCAGTGAGGATGATGATGCTGATGACTGCCCCAGACTGATGAGGAGAAGAGTGTTCAGACCCAGGGTAATCTACCAGGGGCTACATGATCTGGAGATACTACAGCACTACAGGGTGGACAAGGACATACTTCAGCAACTCATCGAGCTGTGCTGGCCTCACCTCAGACCCAGAGATAACAGAGGGGAACCCATCCCAGTGGATATCAAGGTATGTGTAGCCTTAAGGATACTAGCTACAGGTACTTTCCAATGACCTTCTGGGGACATGATGGGGGTCTCACAGGCATCTGCATCCAGGGTACTCCACCAGTTCCTGGATGCCATGCTACCACACGCCGGTGAGCACATTTACTTCTCCAGCACTCCTGAGGAGAGGACCAGCAATATGTGCCTCTTCCACCATGTAGCAGACCACCCAGAGGTACTGGATGCCATAGACTGCATGCACATCCACATCAAAGCATCTCCTGGTGAAGAGGATATGGTCTACGTAAACAACAATGGCTTTCACTCCATCAACTGCCAGGTCATGTACAATGCCCAGGGCATTAACATTAATGTGTGAGTTCCAGTACTGGAAGCTATCATGACTCCCACATCTTGCATTTCTCACAGCTGTACCAGGGATTTGCCAGGGGAGACATCCCGTATGGCCATCTGGTGGGGGATGCTGGGTATGCACTGGAGCCGTGCATGATGACACCCATCAGAAATGCACACACATGCACTCAATAACACTATAATGAGGTACATGCACAAACCAGGATCATTATGGAGAATGTGTTTGGGATGCTCAAGTCACATTTCTGCTACCTTGACATATTTGGTGGAGCCCTGCAGTACTCTCCAGCCACATGTACACACATGTTCATAGTATGTGCAATACTATATAATATGATCCTGTGGAAAAATCTGCAACAGGAACAGCATGGGCAAGGGTCACACAGTCCCCCCAACATTGCCAAGGTCCCTACAGGCACAGAGGGGCTTGGAAGAGGAACCCCCTGAGCTTGCTCCTGTAGGCAGATAGAGGCATGCAAAGTATGCCCTGGCTTTGGCAAAGAGGCATCCCATAGCACACACACTGACACTGTAGGGACCTAGGGACTAACACCTCTCTCTGACTCACACACACAGTAAAATGGATGCCACACACGTCACACTACCTGTACCTTACCATGTATAGGCAGTGTACTGCATGCATCCAACATCGGGAGCCCTCAAGCACCCTCCTCACAACTGCCACAGGCATAAAGTAAGTTAGTCTTCTTAACAATCAATGAATGGAGTAGTATGTTCTGGTAGTAAATCTATGGTATCACTGCATGCATGCAGGGGAATGGTGTGGCATACTGGGATAGCAGCAAACAACTGACAGCTATGTGGGACACCAAGAAATGTTTGCCCAATACTGGCTTCCCCACACTATGCAGTAGTACCCAAGGTAACAAATCCCACTGCAGTATATGTGGGGAGAACAACAAACTGGGGGGTCATAGTCACATGCATGGATGTGAATGTGGGGGTTCCATACTCACCCCTCAACCTCACCCAGCAAGCCAGCCATAGAAAAACATAAAGAAATATCTGGCAAAGCCACACAAATGGCAACAATGATGACATTACCCCCACCAACAGACATACAAAGCAATATTACAGTAGGTCTTGCAGTTGCAGTAAGGTTCTGAAGGGTAAGAGGTCTGAAAGTCAAATATATGCTATTACAATATGAGCTGTGGTCTTTAGTGATATGCCCCTATTCTCCAAGACATGGCACAATACTATGCTAAATGGAACCAAAATGTAAAGCAAGTGTCAGCACAGTGTGCAAATGTGTACAGTTGACAGGTGTGCCCCCCACATCTATATTGCCATAGAAATGCAGTAACATGTATGTTTGTAGGGAAATAGCAGCAGAGCACACATTGCCAGGGCTGTCCCAATCAACATGATAACCTGATGCATGCCCACAATATGCAGGGGTCAATGCGCTATTTATATGTATGGTTAATGCTATCAGGATGTGGCCAGCACTCACTCCTGGCTGTTGTGTCTTAGTGTCCTAGGTACATTACTGTGGTTGAAAGGGCCATGCTCCAAGAACTACAGTGCCAACTATTTTGCATGTCAGCTACACCTAAGGTAGCGGTTGTACACACTGTTCAGATGTCAATATCTGTTACTGCAAGAAAGTGGGACAGGCCATGGACAGGGAACCATACATATGGACAGTACACAGCTTGGAGCAACCTAGACAGTGCCTACCATACCTCTCAACTGTACAGACCTATTGCAGAATGTCCAAAGGTTTGCATCATATTTGTGGTCTGTATATCATGAAATAGTGGTTTTCTGGGACTTTGGAGTGATTAAGTATCATTTTTCTGAATTTTCTTTCTGTCTTTAGCTAACTCCACCTAAAACACCGATATTTTAGAGTTTCTGTGATTTAAAAAGCTTGTTTCAGCTAGATATTGTACTTATTTTACTGCCTGCACTTTAACAAAGTTGTTTTGTGTTTAAATTACCTCTTTAACTGTTGTAGGCTACACACTCAAGTGTGATAGCCATTTATGTGCATCTAAAATGTTTCTTTGATTGCATCTGCTTTATTTTTGAAAAAAAAAAAAAATACTTGTTTTCCTGCCTTTCTAATCTAGTATAGTCCAGTTTTCAGGTTAGTGCTGAATTCAGGGCTGTGTTACAAGTTTCTGTGTTTGCCCATACCTTACTTGGATAGAAGGAAGTTTCTCTGTTCACCTGTGAGAGAGGGGAGCTTTGAGCAGCCTGTCTGTCCCTGGAGGAGTGGTTTCTGCCCATAAATTAGTAGTTTATTGGCCATTTTGGGCTAATTTCTATCTCATTCATTTCCCTGCTATAAAACTTGCATTTGTGAGGTTTTTACACTTGTATACAGCTGAGCAAGCTCCTGCCTGATGCCCTGTAGAGTTCTACAGCAGCAGAGAGACAAAAGAGGGACTTTGGAGTGATTAAGTATAATTTTTCTGCATTTTCTTGCTGCCTTTAGCTAATTCCACCTAAAGCGCCAATCTTTTAGAGTTTCTGTCATTTAAAAAGCATGTTTCAGCTACATATTGTACTTATTTTACTGCCTGACTTTAACAAAGTCATTTTTAGGTTTAACTTACCTGTTTAACTGTTGTAGGCTACAAACTCAAATGTGATAGCCATTTCTGGGCATCTAAAGTGTTTTTTTTTATTGTATCTGCTTTATTTTCTGAGAAAAAAAAAAAAATATATATATATATATATATATATATATATATATATATATATATATATATATATATATATATATATATATATATATATATCCACTTGTTTTCCCACCTTTCTAAGCTAGTATAGTCCAATTTTCAGATTAGTGCTGAATTCAGGGCTGTGTTACAAGTTTCTGTGTTTGCCCATACCTTACTTGGATAGAAGGAAGTTTTCTGTTCACATGTGAGAGAGGGGAGCTTTGAGCAGCCTAGCTGTCTCTGAAGGAGTGGTTTCTGCCCAGAAATTAGTTTATTGGCCATTTTGGGCTAATTTCTATCTCTTTCATTTCCCTGCTATAAAATCCACATTTGCGCGGATTTCCGTGGTTTTGCACACTGGGCAGCACCAGTTAGCTAGGGTATAACTGTTCCTGGCTCCACAAAGTCTACTCTCCAATTTTTTCCCCTGGAACTAGACAGACTTTCAACTTAAGCACTCAAACCATTCTCTTCTCAGCCTGGCACTTGCTCAAAACTCATAGCAAGAACTAATAAACCTTAGCACTAGACCTCCCTAAGGACAAGGCTCTCTATTTGACCTTATCAGCCAATCAGTAAAACAGTTCACTGTACCTATCCAGACATGTTCAAAGGGGAGTTTCAGTTGTACTCTCTGGTCCGACTGGTGAATCTGGGCATTTTGAAGCAATGTTACAACTGCCTCATGTACACAGACAACCCTTTCCTCCTACCACCAAACACTAATACATGCAATAGATGCAATTATACAGCAAAACTGGAGGCTAAGCTCTCTCATCCCAAGACTGGACCAGACATTCAAGAGGAGAAGGGAGCTACTAGCATCACACCACCAGTCTCACATAGACCTAGGAAACCAGCACTGGCAAAAGAACACACATAAATACACAAAAACATACTTGGAGGCTCTAAATAAAAATTTGCAAAAGCAAAAGAGACCTCAAAAGCAGACACCCAAGCAACCTCCATCCCCCAACACAAACCATGAAACACATACTGCACAAAACTAGTGTGCCATGCAATCACAGCCCTTAAGGCAAAATAACATACCAAACGCATTAGTAATAGGTGACTCTATAGTCAGGCATACTGACGTCCCACTCACTAGGCTGAACAAGGAGAAGGTTACTGTTAGCTGCCTGTTGGGTGCCAGGATCCACCACATAACACAAGCACTCAGGTCACTCCAGAACAAGTGCAAATACGACACTGTCATTGTCCATGTTGGTGTGAATGACCTGAGCCTTACCTCCCTGGACTACATGAAAAGAGTCATGGAAGAGCTCTCTGATCATGTAGCCCAGGCCAGTATGACCCTGACCTTGAGTAGCATCCTGTCCTCACCAAGAATGATGATACCACGGTATAAAAAAAATATTATCAATTTCAGCAATTGGCTAAGCTTCTGGTGTCATTCAAAGGGGATCCAGTGTCTGTCAGCCTGGGATGACATGCTCAACAAGCCACGCTGCTTCGCTAGAGACGGCTTGCACCTGTCACCCTTAGACTTTCAAATACTGGCCAAGGCTCTTGCCACCCCCATAGTGCCTTTTTTAGGCAAAGCTCAAAAGACAAACCCACCACTGTATATAGCACAAGTAACAAAAAATTGAGGGTAATACTGCTCAGTAACAGAAGTCTAAACCTCAAAATGAACACACTCGAGGCACTCCTCAGTATGAAGAAAACTAATATATGTGCAGTAACAGAAACCTTGTTTAAGGCTCCAGAGAGGACCCCAGCACTACCAGGCTACAACACATACCATTCATTTTGGCCACAAAACTCAGACTGAAATACAAAAGGTAGGGGTGTATCCATATTCATCAAGGATACCCACACCTCCAGGTTAGTGGCACAGCACAATGCTTCAGAGATCATCCACGTGCAACTAACAATGGGCAAAACTGCAATTCAAATTGTAGCTTGCTACAGATCACTCACCCCCATTCCACATTTCTGGAAACACTGGGAAACATAAAGGTCCTACCAAACACCCTGATATTGGGTGATTTCAATTACCCAAACATTAACTGAGAAAACTACTCAAGTACTAACTCCCTTGCCCAAAATTTCCTAGAATTTATAAACTCAAAAACTCTGGATCAACTTGTCAACACCCACACCAGAAGTGACAACATATTGGACCTGGTCATCACCAACATTGGCAACCTGTGTTCCACACCAGAGGTCAACCCCTCACTGGTTAGATCTGATCATAAACTAATCACTCTGGATATCCACATTCTGGCCCCACCCCCAGTCAAAGAAACCACTGTGAAAAACTTTTAAAAATCAAACTTCACATTATTTAAGACCTAGGTGGAAAGTTTCAAAGCCCCCATGCTAAAGGATAATGCTGCCCAAGCTGCAAAATCCTTTACTAATGCACTTTATGAGCACATACAAGAATGCATGGATTGTGCTATCCCAAGCAAAACCAAGACTCACTCCTCCAAGAAAAGGAAACCAGTCTGGTGGTCCCCTGTCATAAACAAGCTATACAATAGAAGGAGGAAACTAGTACAGAAAGGAGTAAAATCCCAAGAAGGTAAGACATCCCTGATCAGTATCAGCAAGAAACTACGATTCCTCATAAAATCATCCAAGGCTAGCCTCAAAAGAAAAATTGCCAAGGACTCCCAAGATAACCACAAGGCATTCTTTAGCTATGTCATGAATCTAAGTGGCAATTCTCAGATCTGCTCGGAGTTGGTGCAGAATGGCAGAAAATACACTGAAATGACCGATATAGCCAACATCCTGGCAGACAGGTTCTGTCAAACTTCACCCCACTCTCACCCCCAAAAGAGCCCATAACCATACCAGACGAATGTAGTGACCCTGAAATCACAAACACTCATGTTAAAACAGCCCTCTCCAAAGCCAAAAATGCAGCATCAATGGGACCAGACAGCGCCCCAGGCTGTGTCCTACATGGGCTCAAAGATGAACTAACCCTTCACCTAAACACACTGTTCAAACTCAGCCTCTCCACAGGCTATGTGCCCATAGAGTGGTGCACAGCAATGGTATTCTGCTCCACAAAGGTGGAGCCACAACAAACCCCGGGAACTATCGCCCTATAAGCCTGACTAGCGTTGTCTGCAAGGCTATGGAGTACATCATCATGGATCTCATTAACAGAGACATTGGGAACCTCCAAACACTGGACCCTACCCAGTTCGGCTTTGGTAAGGGCAGACTATGCCTCCTAAATCTTGTGGACTTCTTTGAGACAGTTATCAAGGCTATAGATGAAGGAAAGGTGGTCCACACAGTCTACCTAGACCTTGCAAATGCCTTTGACACTATTCCCCATTCTGGTATTATAGACAAGCTCACCAGCCTGAACATAAACCCCTACATCATAAGATGGGTTGCCAACTGGCTCACAGACAGAACCCACATGGTAAGAGTTGTGGGAGCTTGGTCTGACTCTACCCATTTACAAGTGTTGTTCCCCAGGGCTCAATCCTAGGGCCCCTCCTATTCGGCATATACTTCTCAGAGGTACAGGCAAGCACAGGAGGTCTATGGCTGACCAAGTCCACAGACAACTGCAAACTAGGGGCTATAACTGACTCTCCAGCTGACACAGACATCCTCCAAAATGGTCTCACTGAGACAGATACCTGGTGTCAAAACCATGGCATCAAGTTAAATGCCAAAAAGTGCATAGTCATCCCCTTTGGAAAAAACAAAGTACCCACAAACTATCACATAGGTGGTAGCCCCCTAAATACAGAAGACATAATAAGGGATCTAGGGACTCAAGTAGATAGTAATATCTCCTTTGATAATCACATTGCTAAAGTGGTTAGAAAATCCTTCTATGTGGCCCACTTATTCACAAAATGGTTCAAATCCAGATCAAAAGAGGTCATTGTGCCCCTCTACACATCACTCATTGGACCCATCATAGAGTACAATGCCCCATTTGGGATGTACCTTACAAGACACCTGTAACAGCTGGAAAGACCACAGAAGTACCTCAACAAGAGGATCACTGGCCTCAAACAGATGCCCTATGCAGCTCGACTGAAAAAACTCCAGCTGTACTCGGTTGCATACCGCCTACTCAGAGGTGATCTATGCCTGACATACAAGGCCATGTCCAACCCAGAACTGATGCACATGCTCTACTAAAGAAAACCATATCCCCTCGTGCCACATACTCTAGGGATCTAAACCTCACCACAACAATAAATAGGACGTGCTGGAGGGATATATTCCTGTCGCAGAGACTTCCCATGCTCTGGAACAAGATTCCAGTCTACAATAGGCAGAGCTCCTCGCTACCACTCATCAAGAGAAACCTTAACGAGTGGATGAGAAATAGAAAGTTTACCCTGGGGATCAATTCAATGGCTCTGCTGGACAGAGGCACAGGGAACTAATCTAAGGGGTTGGCGAAAGCCAACACAATCCCGGCTAGGCTTATAAATGCCTTCGGCAGATAGACTAGTACCTACCTATGAACCTATAATTCATTGACAAATCACATAAAACTAACGTCAGAACATAATGACAGATTGTAGTTTCAGACTTCATTCCTTTCAGGAAAATGAATGCTAATGCAAAATTTGTATCACCTTTCTAACTTTGTAAGGTCAATAGTTAACAATGGTCCCTATATGTAGACCTTTGTCTCCAAATCACATATGGCTTTGCCCATATGTCTGGCTCTAAATAGTTGGGAGGTATGGTGCCTAGTAGGTCAGCAGGCATCTGAAGGTCAGTGCACTGCCAGTTTATAAAAGGCTGCCACCTTTCTGTGTCAGCACTGACAACATGTCACTGGCCAACAGCCATACCCCTGCAATGACAGAGGTTGTCACAGAAGGAGCACAAGTATGCCTTGTATATCTGTTCTGCTTGTCCTAATATTGCATTTGCCTGCCAACAATTTGCAAAACAAGAAAAGGTCATGTCAAAACACTAATTGCAGACAGTGGAGAAGCAGATGTCATACCCGTAACAGAAAGGAAGCAAAAAACAAACTGATCCCCCAACTGTCTGTGTTTGGCAGAACAGTATTATCACCCTGTCTCCATGTGTGGGCCTTCGTCTGACTGTCATATATGGGCCTGTCCAGATGTCAGAGTCTGTGATGGCATGACAGATAAGCCCACATGTAGCCTCATAATAACATATAGCAACACAAACTGTCTGAGGAGCACAGCAGATTTAGTGGTGCAATCACGGAGAACCTGCTATATAGGTATGCTCAGAGGTGTGTAGTCCACAACCTTGTGTGTGATGTTATGGCATTTACCCTGCTCACATTGGAATTACAAATATATAACAGCAGCCACTGTGGTAAAGCCTGTGACTGGACTACAGAAGGACAAAGAGACACACATAAGGGGAAGGGGAACCACTGGCCAGACAAATGGAGAATGTGCACACCAAAACAAATATTACAGTAACATAAATGTCCTGCAGTGTATGGAGTTAGTAAACATCACCTGCAAATACTCAACACATACCCACATAAGTGGAGGACTGCAAAACCCCAAGCAAAGGACACCTCAGGGGCAAGAACACATGAGAACCCCACACACCACAAACCGCACATAGTCCACACACCAGGGTCTTGAAAATATTAAGGCCCTACCATACACCCAACATATTACTCATGGAAGACCCCACTGTGAGACACACAGATCTGCCACACACCAATCAGGATAAGGAGAAAGTCACGGTTACTTGTTTGTCAGGTGCCATAATCTGCCATATCACACATACACTCAAGTCACCACACAACAGGTGCAGGTATCACTCTGGCCTGGTCCATGGCAGTGTTAACAAAGTCAGATGTACCTCTCGGACTATAGGAAGAGAGACATAATTCAGCTTGCTGAATATGTGTCCCATGCAGATATGTTCCTAGCCTTAAGCAGCATCCTCTGTCACCCAGAGTGATGACTCAATACAAACAGAAAATGATTGTCAGTAACACTTGGCTCACTTACTGGTGTCATCCCAGGGGGATCCACTGCCTGGCAGCCTGGGAACATATGATTGACAAAACACGCTGTCTTGTTACAGATGGCCTGCATCTGTCTCACCTGGCCTACAAGCCTCTGGCAAAGGCCCATGCCTCACCCATAGTGCCTTTGTAGGGAATGTCATGGGGTCCATGCTACCAACATAACACAGTCAACAAAACACAAATGAAAGGCCATGCCGCTAAATACTAGGAGCATACCTCTCAACCTCGTAGAGCAAGAAATCTGGGCAAAGCCATACATAATGGGGAGATAAAGGCCCAAATATAGGGACACTTTTTAAATATTGCTCTTATAATGTTAGAAAGTTTATAGAATAACAGGGTTTGTATTAGCATGGACTTACTGAAGGGTATGAAGTCTGAAACTCAAATGTCTCATTATTTTCTGACTTCATCCCTGAGTGATTTGCAATAAACTTGCTGGAAAACCATAATTTTATGTGAAACTGTCCAGATATATGAGGTATGAATCTGGACATTCTGTGAAAATCTGTACATTTGAGAGGTATGGCTAGGATTCTAAACAGGGAAATGCACTCATTGCAGGCAGTCATACCCTGGAAGATGGTGACATGTCTGTTCTCACAGAAACTTGGCCCACAGCCATAGAAAGAAACAAACCCTTAACTGATCACACATCCTAACACATAGCCAGACTTCAAAATGTGGGCAGCAAAGCCAAAGGAGGTGAAGTATAAATATATGTTAGACAGACACACACCTCTAGGCTGGTGAAACAGTCTGACACACACAAGACACTTCAAGTGCAGTCAACCATTGACAAGACCCTTCTGCAAATTATAGGTAGCTACAGGCCAACATATCTAATTCAGGACACCCACCCCACATATCTGTCTCTCTATAAATCTAACAGGATTCCACACATCACCCTGATCCTGGATGACTTATATTACTCAGCCATGGCTTGGAAATCCAACCATGCCCAAACAGAAATGCACAGTGATTCCCCCATCTTAGCAATGCTACATCCTTAGGACAGCCACTTTATACCCCCACAAGATGTGATACCTGTGCTGGACTTGGCAGCAACTAACATGATCAACTGCTGCAGCACCCCTATGATATCATCCTCCCTGGCAAGATGCGACAGAAAATTGGTCACTTGTCATATCACCATCACCCCTGAACCCCTCTAGCCATGGTAAAAGGAAGACGTCCCACAAGATGATCACAACCACCAGTGGGATGGCATCAACATCTGAACAACCCACTACCCCACTAGAGGAACAGGCACCAACTTACAAATGTGCACAAAACGACTATGCATATATATATATATATATATATATATATATATAGAAAGAGAGAGATGCATGAAACCAGGAACGCTTGACAGGACATCACCATCTGCAGACATCTGCAATAAAAGAACTATATAACACAAGGGTAACATTGATGAACATGACCAAGAAGCAGGTGCACAATTGGAAGTAATCACCCCTTAGCCTGACAAAAGAAGAGCACCAATGAAATCCACTAAAGGCAATTCTGAGTCCAAATTGCCCACATCTAAGACTGGCAATTGTAAGGCCTTCCTCACATATGTCTGCATTCCCAAAGGAAGCTCCCAGATCTGTGCAGCATTGGTTGTCAAGGACACCACATACACAAATGCCATAGTTATAGCCAATCCACTGGCTGATAAATTCACTGGAAATGTCTTACATCTGCCCCCCCATCATGGAAGCAGGACATCCCCAGTGCCTGAACACCCAACACTTATCACTATGGAACAGGGCATCACTGGCCTCTAAAATCAAGAAGACAACCTCCATCAGACCTGAAGACATCCCAGGCTGCAACCTACAGGAACCCAGGCATGAACTGGCAGCATCATTATGCACCCTACACACCCAAACCCTGAGTATTGGCTTTATCACAGCTAAGTGGCAGACAGCCACTTTCATCCCTTCACACCAAGGTGGACTGTTCATCGATCCAGGAAATGAATGACCCATCAGCCTAACTAGCCTGATCTGCAAGGCCATGTAATGGATTATCATGGATCACATTAACTCATTCACTGCAATGGAGATCAGGAAGTTTGCACTGTAACTTCCAATGGGCAGAACCTAAACATTTTGTCAGAATCAAATTATGTCCTCAGATTTCATACAAATGTTCATATCTCTGGAACCCTAGGGGTTATGAAAGAAGTATAAATGGCATAATGTTCAGCATAAACTATTTTTATAAAGGTAGTATTCTGTAGTAAACACAGTAACTATTACATTTGTAATATATTGAAAACAGCTTACAATATCTCAGCAACAATTCAAATTACGCACATACTGTTAGCAGCATTTTATTAATCTAGCTGAGAGCCTTCATATGAGGCTAAGGAATTCTGTCTGGTTACTTGGTTGTTAAAATATTTAGAAAATGTGAAAATTATATAAATTAATATTGTAAAAACAACAGTTAATATCTCTTTACCTGTACTAGACAGTGGTCAAATATTAATGCAGTTGAGTTTGCCATTGTGTAAGCCTTATGTTGAAATCTTTTAAAACCTTGTACATAGCATGGTTTTGGAATTATTGATGCAAATATGAGCAAGTAATATTTGATGCCTAGAGGCATCAGTAGGAGTTAACTACAGATGCACCTGGAGGTGTCACTTTGATGTAATGAGTTAACAGGGACATTGGCAAAATACAAATACAGTACCTTACACAGTCTGCCATTCTCAGGGGAGGTGTGTCAGTGAACTCTGGATGACTTGCCTGAGGCAGCCAACAAAGGCATGGATGAGGGAGGGATAGTGCACTCCAGCCAACATGATCTGACCAAATCCTTACACACTATTCCTCACTTGGCCATAGTACATGAACTCTGTCAACTAGGCAACAATCCATATGTTACCAGATGGGTAGCATACCGGTTCATAGATAGAACCCACATAATCATAATTGGGGTAGCCAACTGAAACAGTACTGCCATACTGAGTGGCATACCCTAGAGATCATTCTGGTGGCCCCTGGTATATAGGATATATGTCCCTGAGGTGCAGGCCAAAAACACTGGCCTATGGCTGACCAAGTAGGCAGATGACTGCAAGCTGGGAACAGACATCAATACTCAAAGTGATGTGGATGTCCTACAACAGGGTCTCACCAAAATAAATGACTGATGCCAGAAACATCGCCTCAAGCTGAATGTCTGCAGATGCATCAGCATCCCATTTGGGGAGACTGATGGTCCCACCTAGTATCACATTAACAACAATGTCCTACATACACAATCAGTAGTGAGGCATCTTAACACCCAGGTTGATAGCCACCTGAAGTCTGAGCACCATGTTGCTTCCATTGTACAGAAAGTTTCATAGATGGGACAACTCCGAAGTAAGGGTTTTCCATCCAAGGACAAAGAGGTCACAAGATCCATGTATGCTAACCTTATAAGTCCAATTATTTTGTTCAATGCCCCCTTCAGCATGTACCTCACAAAGCACATGCAGCAGCAGAAGAGACTACAGAGGTTCTTCACCAGGAGAATGCAGGACCACAAACACCTACCCTACACAGATAGGCTAACAATACTGTACCTCTACTCAGATCCATACAGACTCTACAGATGTGACCCCTGTCTGGCATACAAAGCAATCCAGACCCAGCCTTGATAGAACTGTTGCACATCTGGAAGTCAAGGCCCACTCAATCTAACTGTAGGCGCAGCATCAACCTTGTCTGTGATATCAATAGGGCTTGCTGGTGTGACAGATACATATCCCACACACTCCCTATCTGTAGAATATACTCCCTTTCCACACCAAGCCAAGCGCCTCAATACCCCTAGTGATTTGTTCCCTGTATAAGTGCATGGGAAACAGAACATAGAGTCCCGTGATTCCATATGTGTCCCTGCTGGACAGGTGTTCTGGGTGCTGATATGTCTTAACATGGGCTAGAGTGTCATCTGCAAGGGTTATAAGGGCTTCAGAGCCGATAGCCTACTAACCTCATATCAACCTATCAACGTATATGCAGATGTCTGTCAGTGGTTCACCACATTACTCTGTACTGCTCTGCCACTGGCCTACCTGGAAATCATAGTGCTATGTGGGACATACCATGCATATAATGGACATCTCTGCCAGTAGAATGCACTCTGTACCCACATTCATACCTCCCAACCTCTTACAGCAAGACATCTGGACAAGGTCATAAATAAAAGTGGGAAAAAGGTACAATGATAGGCTTGTGTTTTAAATATTGCCCCTACAAACTTAGAAAGTTGGTAGAATAACAGGTTTTGCATTAGCATGAATTGGCTAAAGGTTATGAAGTCTGAAACACAAATGTTCTGTCATTATTTTCCAAATTTTCAATGTTCAAGTATATGCCACCAACTTGCCAAAAAAACACAAGTTTATGACACACGGACAAAAAATATACAATACATCTGGACAATCTGAAAAAAACCTGTACAGTTGACAGGTATGCCCACACCAGGATATGACCTTTCAGGGAAAACGAATACCACACAACCAGGAGATTCCCAGCCAGTATATCACAAAGGTGCTGAAATGTTTACACAGCTTCATCAGTCATTTGGCTGTAGCCACACCTGACTGGACTGTACAAGAATGTCTAGCATTTGGCTCATAATATTGGTCTGTGCATCATTCATATTGTATTTCTCTGTTAAATCACTGTAATGATCTGAGGATTTCTGTCAATAGGTAATGACACAATACATTATAGTGTCAAACATCATAATGTCAGATAATGTCTGCTAAAACAAATCCTGTAACTCTATCAACTCATACATTGAAAGAAATAGATACAGTATCTCCCTATGTTTGGCCCATTGTCTTCCTATTTTGGCAGGCAATCTCCAGATATCTTGCACTAACAGGCTGAGAAGCATGGCTGTAGCACACAAAACCCTGACTGGAGTACAACAATTTCTGGAATGGAGTCCCATACTTGCTATAGAAGGTCATATTGGGCATGCTTCTACACTAAGAGAAATAAAGCCCATGTTGGAAACCACATCGGACTATATATCTGCATTGTGCAGATGTCTTTGCATACACACACCATAAGACAGGATTACCCATAGCTAGCTGTAGGTAGTCGACATGTGGCATATCTGCATCTGTTGCATGTGATACAAACACATATATATATATATATATATATATATATATATATATATATATATATGTGCAACATAGTACAATATGTCAAGCATACAAACACATAGACATAGTGAAGGAAGAGACAGACAGTGATAGAGAGAGAGAGACAGGGAGACATGCACAGAGAGTGAGTCATACAAAGAGATACCCTGAATGGCATAGAGATGTCCTGCTGCAGACAGTTGCATACCAGCTGTAACCAGTCACACATGCCAACATGAAGGTGAGATCCATTGTGTGATAATACTGAGGTGGAGGTTGTAATATCACATCACCTGCCTTTGTGTGTGTGTGTGTGTGTGTGTGTGTGTGTGTGTGTGTGTGTGTGTGTGTGTGTGTGTGTGTGTGTGTGTGTGTGTGTGTGTGTGTGTGTGTCTGTAGGTTTAAGTATTAAGAGGCATTTCCCACCCAGTACACTTCCTATTGCCCTACATTACAAGATCTGCTGATATCATTAACCTTAGAAATACCTTTGGATTAGTCTCAGTGCTGTAAGCTCTGTGGCCTGTATGATAACTGCATAGCACTATAGTATAAATAACTACAGAGACAGGGTTTCTACTCTCAGTCCCAGCATACGGGTGTGTGTGTGTGTGTGTGTGTGTGTGTGTGTGTGTGTGTGTGTGTGTGTGTGTGTGTGTGTGTGTATGTCTGTGCAGGATAAAGTATTTTGCGGACCCTGCCATCCACAACATGTCCCAGTGCCCTACTTTACAAAGGCTATTGATGTCATTCACCTTAAAGTAGTGTTGGACAAGCTTCAGCACTATAAGATCTATGGCACGTGCAGTAACCACTAAACAGAATAGTACAAATAACTAGATAGGTAGGAGTTTTAATCTCAGTCCTGTTAAATATAAGTGTGTGTTTGTAAGTGTGTATATTTGTAGGATGTAGTATTTTGAGCCCTTTCTCTCCCAGTACATTTTCCCATTGCCATACTTTACAAGGGCTGTTGATGTCATTCACCTTAAAAGTACTGTTGAACAATCTTCAGCCCTATAAGCTCTATGGTGTGTTCAATAACCATTTAACAGTATAGTACAAATAACTAAATAGGTAGGAGTTCTAATCTCAGACCTGTCAAATGCAAGTGTGTGCGTGTGTGTGTGTGTGTGTGTGTGTGTGTGTGTGTGTGTGTGTGTGTGTGTGTGTGTGTGTGTGTGTGTGTGCGTGTTTGTGTGTGTAAGAGTTTGTAAGTATGTATATTTGTAGGATACAGCATTTTGTGGCCTTTCTCTCCCAATACACTTTCCCATTGCCTTACTTTAATTTACAATGGCTGTTGAAGTACTGTTGGACAGACCTCATCCCCATAAGCTCTATGGCATGTGCAATAACCACTTGACAGTATACTACAAATAACTAGATAAATAGGAGATCTAATCTCAACCCTGGCAAATGCAGGTGTGTGTGTGTGTGTGTGTGTGTGTGTGTGTGTGTGTGTGTGTGTGTGTGTGTGTGTGTGTGTGTGTGTGTGTGTGTGTGAGAAACACTGACATGAGGTTCTAAGAGGGAGGAATCACGAACCCCATGTCCACCTGTGAGGGGAAGACAACATATGTAAATTAATACCTGCATTATAAGGTTTGCTAGTACATGCATACACTCACACATGGGCACACACACAGACACATACAGGTGAGGTGGGACAAAGGCATTACACAGACTACACAATATACGAATGGTGACATGCACAACACACAGTCAGACCACAACATACACACTATGGACAGGCCCTCAGAATTATGCAGTGCAGCCATTTCCACTTAATGTTACTACTAATATACGCCTCTGGGATATGTGAGTAATGTTAGTAGGTGATGGGCCTTCACCTAGCACACAATGCACCCATGTAGACATTTTTGCTGTTCATCAGCAACTCCTACAGATTTACATACCTCTCAACTGTACAGATTTTTGCAGAATGTCTAGTTGTCTGGCTCATATTTTTGGTCTGTTGCTCAGAAATCCTGTGAATGTCTGACACATTACTAGGATGATCTGAGGACTGACATTACTAATTAATGACATACATTTGTTTTTCAGACATCAGAACCTGCAGTAAATGCATGTTAAAACAAATCCTGTTACTCTAGCAACTTTCTAAGCTTACAGTATAATACTTATATTTAAAATTTATTTAAAATATGGCCCTATTTTTGGGCCTCTGTCCCCCCATTTTGTCAGTCTTTGTCCAGATTTCTTGCACTGACAGGTTGTGCGGTATGCTACAGAAATGTTACATCTCCTGCAAATAGGCCGCTGTGATGACCGCTGTGATGTAATGCAGTTAACCCCACCACAAGTGAGCATGCATATATTGCAATATGGCTAAGAGTAACAGTTGTGTGCATGGTAAAATGCATGCCCTTAACATGCCTGGGTTATTGGTGAACCACCCCAACAAAACGATTGACACCAGTGTAGGGCAGCAAAAGTTTTAATATAAAAACAGATGAATAAAGCAGCAAAGCTTTCAGGTATCCAGTACCCTTCTTCGGTGCTAATAACAAATATCAAATGCACAATTGTTCTTATATGTACCAATTAATTACAACTCAAATCACACAGACAATAGAAACAATCATTCAATTAATATAATACAATGAGGATATTAAGAAAAATAAGCAACAGCAGTTCATGTAAACACTATTTAAAAGAACAGTTCTAAATTCTATAAAAAGTACACAATTACAAATATATATTTAATCTAAACATTTATTTGCTTAAGTTTTAATACTGGTTTCACCAAAACCACCTGATTAATACCTGGAAAATATTAAGCTTGCAGATGTAAAATCCAATTATATTCTTTATTTTCTAACCTTGTATTTAGATCACCCCTTCTAATAGATCTCACCATTACTTTAATAACCCTAAATCTAAAACTATAAGTAGAATTTTCAGACACATGTTTAGACGATGAATTGGTCAAAACACCCCATCTTATGTCTGAATTATGCTCTATAATTCTATCCTTTAGGTGTCTTGTTGACTTACCCACATAAAAACATGTACATTTTAAGCATGTAGCTAAATATAAAATATTACTAGTATTACATGTGGCAAAACATCTAAAGGTGAAAGTAACTTTAGTTTTGGGATTGTTTTTCTTAATAAATATGCAACAGCAGTTGAAACAAGCAAAAGTACCCTGTTTAGCCCATCTATTTTGATTTGTTTTTCTTGCATATCCTTGTAACATAACCTATTTTTAAGATTTGTGCATTTTCTATATGTAAACATTGGCCTCTCATTAATAATATTATTAAACTCAGGTAAGCTCCTAAGAATGCCCAATTATTGGTGAGCCACAACAGGACATTTCCATACTCACCAGCTTCAGACTGCTGTTCCACATCCAGACCAGAGGGACCTAGGTAATTGTGGGAGAGATGTATTGCCAGCAGACTCACATGTGTCATTAGTACAAGATGAATGCTGCTTTTCTGCCCATGTGCAGTACAGGATCCAATACTACACAATTTACTGTCCTTCACCATAGATGTGCACACCTGTGCATTATAAAACCCCACCCACAACTGCGTTTTGACCTGACATACGCATCTAGATACTCTCGGATGAAGTATGACTGCTACAGTACTCAATTGATGTCCACTGGGGCCTTACCTGGACCCACCTCCACAATGTTAGTGTGTTGACTTGGCTGTTGGTGTGCGGTGGCTGCCCCAAGGTTGGCAAGGTGCTCCTCAGTAGGTGTAAGTGGGGCCTGCATAGCAGGGCCCCCACCTGTGGCTGTATGCTCCCTGGCCATGGCAGCAGCACTTCACCAGGCATGATGGATGAGGTCAGTAACATGATGCCTGACCTACTCATATGTACATGCATGCTGGCTCACATCATTTACCTTGTTGATGAGGTCATTCCATAGGGAGATCAATTCCCACAGATGCTGTTAGCTATGGCCAAATATTACACCACAGTGCTATATGATTGGCTCAATAATTTCTGTCGTCTCAGCTTCAGTGTAGGGTGGTTGTCTAGCATGCTGCATTCCACTTGGAAGACATAAACAGGGAAATACATCACAGGACCTCATACATTGGTCAACATTATTTACAGAACCTGCACATCAATATTGACTAGCACTAGCTACCACTTACCACTTCATACCCCTGTCATCTATCAGCACAGTATGAGCTTGCATTGCAATCCTGGCTCTCATGTGTCATGTTCCCCCCAGTGAGGGCCAGTAAATTGCATAATCCTCCATTCATCACTCACTTTTGTGTAGAAGGATGACAGTGGTCATCTTCTATGCAGATGGGATGTCGCTTGTGCTCAGGCTTTGTTTGACTACAGAGTGTGTAATGGAGCTGAGAGTGCATGCCTGTGTTCATGTAAGATGCAGAAAGGGATATTATCAGGTGACTTAATGTTTTTGGCTTTGAGTAGGCATTATGTACCCTGATGATGAGGGGAGGGGTGCAGGTGCTGTGCATATCCACCTATATGGATGGGGGACAGGGGGGAGATGTTTTCATTTAACCTGTCTGCAGTGTGTTGGCTATAGCTATGGTGTGTGTGTGTACATGGTATGACTGACCACCAGTACAGGGTGGGATGGGTTATTGCCTCTCAGATTGAAGACAGCCTTGTGATTGCCCTAGGTGGATGTGTCCAATTTGTACTCATAGTTAGCCTTACAGAGATTCACCTGCGACCTTATATGGTTGTTCAAAGGTGGACTTGCTTCAAAGTTGGTGCCTGCTCCTACTTGTTTCAGTGCAGCTAATATAGTGACATATTATGTAGTTTGTGTATTGCTGCTGTCCACTAAAGGGCTTAATCTACCTTGGTGGAGGCGGGTTCTACGAGTCTGGTATTGCTGAGTCCATATAGGTATGTAGGTTGTCATATAGATGTCTGTAGTAGGTATGGACATGAGCTAATAACACAGTTGGACACTTCCCCAATTTCAACCTGATAATCATGCTTATTCTAGTACCCATTTCTTTGTCAGGGCAAAGCAACAACCAGTAGCTGTAGACATTTATGTCTGTTGGATACACTGAAGCTAAGATTACACACATGTACAACATGTACAGATTATTTACCTGACACTTTGCAACTCATGTCTCTTTTGAGGCTTCCAGCTACACCTACTCATACATACATGTGCACAGGTAATACCTGATATACATTTCTGTTCTATGTCAGTATGGCACATTGCATTTACAGTCTTGCTGCTTCCTCTAAATCTATTAGAGCAGGACATCTGGATGACAGCACACATAAATGGGGGGCAATGACTCAAAGTAGTAACACTTTATTAACATTGCTGTAACACAAGTAAGTCAGTTGCTAACACAGTAGGCTTTGCATTCACAGAAATACCCTGGAGGATGTCTGACATTCATATGTATGCTATTATTTTCTGATGTCTGTCTTCGCAGATTTGACAATGATTTGCCAGACATAACACGACTCTATGAGTAAATGACTACAAATATGAGGCACACGTGGTCAGTCTGCAGAACCCTGGACAGTTGAATGGTATGATCTCAATATATAACATGCAGTTAAACACACACTTCTGCAACAGTAGTTTACTATGCACATACCCTATATAGGTGTCTTAGATTTGTAAGACAAGCATGTGTATCATAGTGGTATTCACAAATGACATATGGATATTTACAACATCCCAGTAGCTGGCCTGGCAGTGTCACAGTAAGTAATGTTCAACAGACACTTCAGTAGCAGTCATATGTGAGCTGACCTTTCCTGGGGTGACTCAGCAGTCATACGTGAGCTGACCTTTCCTGGGGTGACTCAGAGGCCAGAGCTGTGATCTATGTCACTGCAGACAGAGCCAGATGTGATGGCCATAGGTGCTGATCTGCAATATAGCAGTACAGTGAGTCATGTTGAGACATATTTGTTTAACTACCTATTTCACATTATTGCATACCCCCTTCTACATTCCATTACATGCTTACTTGTTTGACATACCTGTTTTTTCTTGAGGTTTCTCTCTCTCTCTCTCTCTGTTTAACCATGTAGAGGAATAGACCTGTTTTGCATAAGCAGCAGCTTACCTTTTGTAGTTAATGCTAATGAGCAGGTGATGGCCTTGCTATTTGTATGCAAAACAGCTGTGTTGTTATTCCAATAGGCAATGGCATGGCAACACACTCCTATAATTGAGTACTTCATGTGGGCATTGCACCTCTTACAACAAGACATGTGGAGGCAGCCCAACAAAATGGGGAAGGAGGTTCCAGACTTAGGGATAGAATGTAAGTATTGCTGTTAAACAGTTGGAATAATGCTAGTTTAATAAGGTTTGTCTGGACATGCATTTTCTGCATGAATACAAGTTTGGCAGTGTTATGTAGATGACATAACTCTCAACTGTAGGGCTATCTGCTGAATGGCCAGAGGTTTGCCTCGTATGTTTTGTCTGTTCCACAGACAGTTTTCTATCCTTGGCAAATCAGTAGGATACTCTGGGGATTTCAATCAGTAATTGCTAACATACATTTGTGTTTTTGACTTCATATAACTCAGAAAATATATGCTACAACAAACCCTGTAACACTAGCATCTTTATCAGTTTATAACAGCAATATTTTATCTATGCCCCTGTTTTTGGCCTCTGTCCCCCAATTATGTCAGGCTTTGTCCAGATGTCATGCACTAAGAAGTTGATAGGTATGGTATATCATTATTTAGTGCTTTCATTCCTGATATCATCCCAGAACAGGGGCTGGTGGAGACAGAGTGATTAAAACACTTTTAAGCAGTTGTAGGTGGGTTTGCGCTGTTTTGCATGAAGCTAAGTCTTACTAACAGATAGTTAAGTCCTCTTAGCTTTGCTTAGTGGCACTTATTCCCACTTAAACCCACGCTAATTTTAATTAAAGAAAAGAAAAAAGGGTGATAGGATAGTGGTGAAATTGGGGAAAGCAGGGTGTAAAACATTAGGAAAATCAGCTAGGGGTGTGCAGGACAGGTGTAGGAAAGGACCATAGCTCTACATTTCATCTGCAGCAACAGCTGTGAATAATGTGTAGAATTTGGAATTTGCAGCCTCACACCCCATGGGGAGAGTTGTTGGTGACAAACATTTGTAGAATAATGTTTGGGCATATTGATTAATTTCACTGTACATGGGGCAAAATGTAGAGCTATGTATGAGGCAATGATTTTTTTTTGCAGGACAGATGCCCCTTTTTTAAGGTGAGAGTGGGATGTTGGGGAATGGCTGTAGGTATGTCTGAGGAGGTAGGTTGGGTAGGATAGGTTGCAGTACATGTCACACACCCCATGCATTGCTTCCTATCTACATAGCTGTTTTCAGTGCCTGTGGGCACTGAAAGCACTTGGAAAGTGCTGTATGGCACTTTGAGAATGCAGGAGGTGTGTGACAGTACCTGTCACACTCACCCTGCATTTATTTCATGATCTACTATCAATTTCAGTGTCCGCGGACACTGTTTTACTATTTTATTTGCTTTCAGTGTCCGCAGACACTTGAATGCATTTAAAAAGTGCTGTATGGCATATTGAGAGTGCAGAGACTTGTTAGATCTGTGGGCACAACTTAAACACATCCCCTGCACTCATTATACCAGAGTAAAAATAGAATAGAGCCAACCGTTTTACTAGTCTTTCGCATAAGCAGTTATTGCAATACTGACTGTTTCTGGTCTCAAAGACTAAAACGTGTTGCAGTGCAGTCCAACCAAGCTGCTTTGTGCAGAATAGCTGATTGTTTCTTCTTGTTGCCATGAGCTGACTCGGCTCTGCGTGCTCTGTTCACCCTGGCTACACTCAGACTCAAACCCCTACCCTACCCCATTCCCACCCATTCCTCATATCCTGCCCTTTATACTTATTAAGCAATGCCCCTTAGCTTAACCACCCAATCAGGCCTCTACTCCTCTGACACACCCATCACTGCTATCACCCTCTAAGACTTAATGCACTCACTTCCTACAACCTCCATAGAAATCAACTGCATCCCAACTTCCTATCAAAACTATGGCTGGAAAAACACAATAACACATCCTATCTACTCTCCTACTCAACTACCTCTCTTGTATGACAACCTTCTCCATAAAACACAAAATTCTACCCTGTAAGGTTGGCTTGTCATAAACCTGTTAATTGCAGCACACATTACCTTCTTCATTCAAAATATTAACCACATATCAGTAAGTCAATCTCCCACTTATCCAACCCCCCCCCCCAAATGTAAGTCATCCTTACTAATCATCTCACCATCAATTTATAATTCCAGTAACACCAATATGGCCACATTCAAAGTTCCTAAGTACCAAACCAAAGTTCATATCTCCCTACAGTATGCCAGATTTGTATCTAAATACCTATTGGCTATTATTCAAATAACATCACAACTCATACTATAAACTATCTCAACATCAACACCCATCTACCAACAGATATAATAAACACCCACAGAAAACCAACAGACCTCTTAATTTGTAATATTAACATAAGAAGTATACTTAATAAAACAGCAGAACTGCACTCTTCCCTATAACTATACACCCCTGATATAGTTCTTCTCACACAGCCCTGGGTCAAACCACAAATTAAGGATTCTGAAATTCTTCCTCCAGACTATAACATATTCCTTAAAGACTTCACATCTAAGAAAGGTGAGGGTACTGACTTACTTTTCAAAAACAACCTTACCATTGAAATCATAGACAATTACCACCCTAGCTTCAATAATGCAGAGACTTTATTTGCCAAACTTCAAATCAATAAAAAAAATAGTTTAACATCACTGGTGCATATATTTCCCCCGCAATAACATTACTACAGTTGAATCTATCCTCCACTAGGCATCACATACCTTCCTGCAAGAAACATTCATACTGGGTGACTTTAATATAGACTGGTCATCCATCAACTCACCCTTTTCCACTAACCACATAAACCTCCACAGCTTTAATAAAGACCTCCTCCATGATGGATAAATCATCTATGAAAGTGTCCACACTGGGCTGGATCCTTACAAATTGTTCATCCCTGTCTCACTACTTTGGCTCCCTACCAGCCACCTTTAGTGACCACCTCCCTACATTCATACTAAGACACCAAATTAAACCAGTTAAAACAACCAACCTCCAACAAATAAAATATACAAATAAGTTCAAAGCCCAAGACTTCATTCTTCACTAAATCATTGCAGCTGGGGTCCTGTCTCAAACCACTCCCTAGATGAAGCAGTAGATTATTTTAACACTACTTTTCTTGGTATTCCTAATTACCTAGCTCCACCCAGAACAGTAAGAACAAAGTACACCCCCCTGGCTCACCAAATGTACCCAACAACTCCTAAAACAAAGAGATAAGGCATGGGACACATGGTGTCAAAATAAAATAAAAGAAATAAAGCCACAAAGCAAGGTAGATCCAATAAAAGAAATCACTACTCTGAAATCTAATCTAAACATAAAACTAACCCACAGAAAGTCTGGGCAGCCAACAATAAAATACTGCATCCAGGAAAAATCAGCACACCACCACTAATATTGCCACTCAGTTTAACCAACACTTCACCATTTCCATTCTAAACCTTACTAATACCAATTCACCCACAACATACCCAAATCTCAATGACCCAACAAACAGAGAAAAAAATGCTTTTCCCTGCAACCTGTCCCCACCTACTCAGTTTATAAATACTTGATAAAACTAAAACCCATAACCCTAGCAGCCAACTGAATACTAGCAGAATATCTCAAAATTGCAGCCAAAGCCATTTAATACCCTGTCTCGAAAATGTCATATATAATACCATTTCACAAAGTTGGAAATTCAGTTGACCTATCTTACTACAGATTGATTGCCATTATAAACCATTTTCAAACTAACAATCTCTTGGCTAACACACAACCCAATCACAGTATCATTACAGCCCTTATTAGCTTTAGTAACACTGTAAATCACCAACGGAACAATGACAACCTTGTATCCACTATTTTTTTAGATATCTCCAAAGCTTTTGATATGGTCTCACATCCCAACTCCTAACTGTACTCTCTAAACCCAGCCTAAGTAACACCACAATATCATGGTTCTAGGACTGTCTATCCAACTGCCAGCAAGCTATAAAATGGCAAAATTCCCTATCCCCTCTTCTTCCAGTAACCATAGGTGTCCCACAGCTAACCATCCTTGGTTATCTTCTCTTCACCTTATTTACCAGTGATCTCCACAAAGCCACTCTCCATGCTAATCTGGTCCAATACGCCGATGACTTCACCCTAATCTACTCTGCCCCCTCTCTCCCACTATTGCAAAAGATTACCCAAGAATCCTTTACCATCATCACTTAATGCTTACCTGACTCACAGCTAATATTCAACCCTAAAAAAATACAACTAATGTTATGTCATCTGACAAAAGCTATAGACCCCATCCCCCCCTTTAAAAGTATTTCTTCTAACAATACCCTTATCTCGTAATGAAAAATTAGCATACAAAACCAAGAAATTCAGAAAAAAGTAGATGGTATGGGCACACTGGAACAGGCTATAAACTGTTTAATTCTTAAAACAAAACAAAATACAAGGCATTTCACCCTGCTGTAGTGCTGGGCTTTTTCAAGTAAATAAAACAAACCATTACATGTAGCAGAATCCTAGACATGTTATGAGGAAGAGGCCATATACATGAGGCCAAAGCCTGGACATTCTGTGGAAATCTGTGCAGTTAAGAGGTCTGTGTATGTCTGGCCATTGTTAACAGACTGTCAGGATTGTGTAGCAGTGTAGTCTGTAAATGTTAGTTGGGCTGTGTAGGGAGGTGGGTAGATGTGAGTGTCATGGGTCATTTTCTATCTGACTGTGCATGCTGCTCCAGTTTCTGCTGGTCTATCAGCTATATATGTTTGTAGGGGCAGACTGAGACATGTCCCATACCACCTCAGGATTCCTACTACACTGTGACTTGGGGCAGTATATGTAGGGGTAGTGTGTGAGTGCTAAACAGGATATTTTTGTTAACACAGTCGTTATACTCTAGTGTTCAGTTGGTTTACCGGTATGTTGTTGTGACTGTGGTGCAATTGGTTGTGAGTATGCACTTTCACACCTGTGTCTGCTTTTCACTGCCTTACATCCCTGTAGTGCTTGATATATTTGTAAATTCATGTGTAATTTTCCAGAGCTGATTTGGGGTAGTGTTGTGTTGGTCTGACTGTAATTTGGACAGTGCTTGGTAACATGCTTGGCAGTTCAGTGTAGTTTCCCTAATGTTATGTTATGTCCAGATATTCGTAAGATGTCCAGTTGTTTGGCTCATATCTTTGGTCTGGTCCCCATAACTGCTGTATATTTCTGACAAATCAGTGGGATGATGTGAGGATTTCAGTCACTTAATAATGAGAAGCAATTGAGTCTCAGACATGAGATATTTCAGTCAATATATGTTAGAACAGACGGTGTTACTGTAGCAACATTCACAGCTTATCTACTCAAGTATTTCAGATATGTCACTATTTCCGTGCCTGTGCCCCACTTTGTCAGGCTTGGTCCATATTCATGGAACTAAATGGTTCTGAGCATACCTCTCATCTACACAGATTTTCACAGAATGTCCAGATTGCTGGCTCATATTTTTGGTCTGTTCCACATAAAATTTGTATTATTCTTGATAAATCACTGTGATGAGCTGAGGATGTATGTCAGTAAATAATGACATACATTTCAGTTTCAGACCTCATATCCTTCAGAAAATGAATGCTGAAACAAACCCTGTTAGTCTAGCAACTTTCTAAGTTTATAAGAGCAATATTTAAAATACGTCCTTATTTTTGGCCCATTGTCCCACCATTTTGAAAGCCTTTGTCCAGATTTCTTGTATTAAGAGGTTGAGTGGTATGGTTCTGAGGTATGACTGCACTGCATGTCATATACACACAGATATATATATATATATATATATATATATATATATATGCATATCTATATATATTATGTATATATTTTCCCATATATATATGTATCTCCATATATATATATATATATATATATATATATATATATATTTGTGTATATTTATATATACAAAACATGAATGATTCCACAAAGTTTTATCCCTACTGTTGAATGACTCTACTGCATGATATGTTTGAAAAAGCATCTGTAATTCTTTTAGCTCAAATGGTATAGTGGCACATTGCTTTGACTATAGTGTACAGGGTCCTGGGATCAAAAGCTGCGAGAGCTGTATATTTTGTTGCTGGGCAGAACAGGGGCTGGTGGAGACAGAGTGATTAAAACACTTTTAAGCAGCTGTAGGTGGGTTTGCCCTGTTTTGCATGAAGCTAAGTGTTACTAACAGATGGTTAAGTCCTCTTAGCTTTGCTTAGTGGCACTTATTCCCACTTTAACCTGCGCTAATTTTAATTAAAGAAAAGAAAAAGGGTGATAGGAAAGTGGTGAAATGGGGGAAAGCAGGGTATAAAACATTAGTAAAATCAGCTAGGGGTGTGCAGGACAGGTGTAGGAAAGGACCATAGCTCTACATTTCATCTGCAGTAACAGCTGTGAATAATATGTAGAATTTGGTATTTACAGCCTCACACCCCATGGGAAGAGGTGTTGGTGACAGACATTTGTAGAATAATGTTTGGGCATATTGATTAATTTCACTGTACATGGGGCAAAATGTAGAGCTATGTATGGGGCAATGATTTTTTTTTTGCAGGACAGATGCCCCTTTTTTTAAGGTGAGAGTGGGATGTTGGGGAATGGCTGTAGGTATGTTTGAGGAGGTAAGTTGGGTAGGATAGGTTGCATTTGTAGACAGACAAGACAGAAAAGACAGCAGACAGAGGTGGTATATGACACATGGGGGTAAACACCTTTGACAGGGAGGGTGGTTGGGAATCTTAAGCCCATGAGCTCCCAAATGGATACAGTGGGACTGAGGTCCCCACCCATGGGCAGTCACCCCTGCACCTTCAAGGCCCTAAAGGTGTCTCTGCTGGGGACTGGACAAGAGGAGCAGACTGCCCCTTGAGGTGCACCAGGCAGCCCTCCATCTGGCGCAGCCATCCATTCAACTACATGCGGAAAACACTGCGTGCCATACCCCAGAACTGGTGGCGGATGAAGAGCTCCTCCCTGCTCCTGGGCCCAGGAGGGGAAACAGGCCCTGTCCCCTGAGGAGGTTCCACCCAAAGATGGTGCAGGACCAACAGAGGAGGAAGCTCTGGTTTGGGTCCCAGACATGCTGGGGCTTGGTGCCATGGCTAGATGAGGCAGGACAGGTGGATCTGCAGGGATCTGCCTTCCAAAAAGTCCTATGGTGTTGAGGTTTTACAAAATATATTGGTTAGTCATGAAAAAAACCTTTCAAAATTAGTTATAACATAGTGCGTTGTTCCAGTTAACCCCATACAACAGATTTGAAACAGTTGCACAGCAAACAGAACACATGCATAAATAGAACAACAATATGCATTGTAACAGCATGCCAGTAACACTGACGGCAACAGGCCACCAACAATGGTATTTGAACAAGGTATGTTAACATACAACCATTCAAATATATGAACAATAATAGAACACAAATCCCAACATTAGGTTTTGAAAACAACATACCTGTAGTATATTGATGATAATTACTGATCCAGATAAGGAGTGGTGGGAGAGACAAAAGTCCATTAACAACTGTTTAGGCTTCTATTTTTCACAACAGTACTGCTCAATACTCTACGGGCCTACCCTTACTTTACATCTACCTATGGCCCATATGTTCTGTAGCACAAACATACCTGTTAAACTGTCAACCTGGAATGGTATGGGGCAAACTGTAACAACTCTGGGTACATGAACAAAGGGGAATAGTACATGTCAAGGTTCCATATCTCTCACAGAATGGGTACCCTGCACTACTATGTGAGTGTGCTACTGGCATACTTCACCTTGTTTCCTATCTGTGTCCAGGGTTATTGGCAGCAGTGACCACTAGCTGTGACTTTGTGACACTTGAGAGACATGTATCAGGAAGAGTGCATGTTGTATGTACCTATCCTGCTGTTATTTGCAGGCATGGGGTTGGATAGTGAAACAGTTGTACATGGTGTATTAGTATACCCTTCATACAGTTACTACAAACATTTCTGTACCTGTAAGACTTGTGGAGAAAATATGTGTTAACACTACCTGACTTTTTCTGCATTTATTCCTGATTCTCTGTGTGTAAATATGCACACATCTTACTACCACTCCCTGGATTTGAACCATGTCTGGGTGTGCAAAATTAACAATGAAGGTATTTCTCATCACACTGAGCTACTGGGAAACTGTTGTTTCTTGTTTGACTGGTTTCTGCCTAATACTCTCTTGTATAAAATGTCTGACCTTGTAATCCTGAGATGCATGCATGACAGATAGTGTACTGTGCATTAATCCTTTGAAATAATATAATCAGGAAAGCAAAGGTTAACACATGGCAATGCTGCATGGAACACACTTTGATATATTACACATTACTATTCAGGGTTCAGAGTCTGGCGCAGTATATATTTCATATTTCATTTGTATCTTGTTGTACAGCTCCACAATCTACAGTTTTTTTAACAGCTAGTTCTCAGAACAACCCCAGTTAATGCATGCTGTCAAAGCCATATTTGTTGTGGAGAACCTGTATACATTATATTTCTACAACAACATACCAGAGTAAATACAATAGTTTGTGGTATAGATCTGTATTACAGTGACATAACACATTGCTTTAGTACTACATATCCTGTAAATCAATATTAGTTGGACAAACTTTATTTATTCGGTTAATACAATAACAGTTTACCTACTGGCAGTAAACAATGTATTCCTTCTTAGTTATTTGCACTATATACTGCAAGATAGATTTGTACTCACCAGCATGTCGGCACAGCCTTAACAGTCTGTCGATATGGGCTTCAATGTTGCTAGCCCTCAGTGCTGCAGCTGTAGGGGAGAAGAACAAACATTATGCATACCTGTCTATCACATACTCAGGCTAGACTTTGGTACAAACTACTTGATATTGATACTTACACACTGCTGGAGCATTTTGTGCCTGTGCATCTTGGATCCTCTGAACCAAGAGAGTCCCCTTCCTCTGCTTTAGGTCGGCATAACGATGCCGTAACTGCTCACCAGCTTGGAGGATAACATTAGCACTGGTCAGATCACATGCGAGATGGTCCCAGGCTTCTGCTTGTATTGTGAGCCCTGGTACTGGCCCTGTAGCAGTCTCTCGTCATGGTTTTATGCAAGGAGTCCAGCCATGACCTTGGATTCCTGAATGCCTCAGCGGTGCACGCGAAAGCCCACTCCTTCACCAATGCCCAACATAGTACCTGCACAGATCAACTACAACAGGTTCTGACTGTATTTTCATCTATGCAGTTTAAATAAGCCATATTCCTGCCCTTTGTTATCATTGGACCATTTTGAAAATGCTAAGCTCAACTAAGCTGTGTGCAAATCCACTAAGCTGAGTTGAACAGTGCTTAAAGGGATAAATGCTGAGCACTGCTTAACAGTGCGCAAATCTGCTTACCTGATCTAACTGCTGCTTAGCATTTACATCTAAGCAATGCTTAAACTGGCTAAGTATAGTTGAGCACTGCTTAGCATTGCTCAGTTTTCATTTAAAAAGAAATATCAGGATTGTAGATTAATTAATCATTATTGACATATTATTAGGTGTATATAATTTACTTTACATGATATCCCCTATGTCCTTTCGTTGTATTACCTTGGGGTATGACTATACTGTATGGGACACTTGTGTATACTTGGGTGATTTCACATGTTATATGCACTCACACTTCCATTTTTGACCAGCTACATTACCCTGGGTGACAAATATCACTTACTAAATAATTTACCATAAAAAATTACTTTTAACAATGCTTTCCCATGTAAAAGTAAAGTGCCTGTCTTGATACTCAAGCCATGGATGCCAGCATGCAAAGCCAAGACTCTAACCACTACACTATCGTGTTATTGTGATTTTAGCTAAACATTTTTATTTACCTGCTATGAGATGTTTAAGCAATGGTAAGAAGAGGGCCTTAACATGAAACCTGCTCAGTTATGCTTAAACATAGCTTAGAATGGGAAAAAAAGGAAATTAATAAAACCACTTTATTTACATGTATCAGTACTCCTTGTCAGTCACAGTAAGGGCAATTGTAAGGGGACACATAGGGACAGATTTTAAATATTGCTCTTGCAAACTTAGAAAGTTGATAGAATAATAGGTTTTGCATTAGCATGACATTTCCGATGGATGCAAAGTCTTAAACGCAAGTGTTTGTCATTATTTAATGATGCCAATCCTCTGCTATTTACCAGGTAGGGACAGATATTTGCGGGAACACACCAAAAATATGATGCAGCATATCTCTCAACTGTACAGATTTTTGCCTCATAAGTTTGGTTCATTTCTCATATGATTTTGGTTTTCTAGCAAATCATTGGCAAATCACTCCGGGTTTAACTCAGAAAATAATGATAGACAAGAGTTTCATACTTCATACCCTTCAGGAAATCCATCATATTGCACAACCTGTTATTCTATCAACTTTCTGAGTTTCTAGGAGCAATATTTAAAATGTGTCCCTATTGTTGGGTCTTTGTTCACCCATTATGTATGGCTTTGTCCAGATTTCTTGCTCTGAGAGGTTGAGCGGTATATGAGAAAGACATCTGGACATTCTGTGAAAACCTGTACAGTTGATGGGTATGGCCATATGGCACTTTCATAATGCAGGGGAGTGTGACAACACCTGTCACACACACCCTGCATTGCTTCCTATCTACATAGCTACTTTCAGATTTTGTGGACACTGAAAGCACTTGGAAAGTGCTGTATGGCACTTTGACAATGTAGAGGTGTGTGACAGTACATGTCACACACCCCATGCATTGCTTCTTATCTACATAGCTGCTTTCAGTGCCTGTGGGCACTGAAAGCACTTGGAAAGTGCTGTATGGCACTTTGAGGATGCAGGTGGTGTGTGACAGTACCTGTCACACTCACCCTGCATTTATTTCATGATCTACTATCAATTTCAGTGTCCGCAGACACTGTTTTACTATTTTATTTGCTTTCAGTTTCCGCAGACACTTGAATGCATTTAAAAAGTGCTGTATGGCACATTGAGACTGCAGAGACTTGTTAGATCTGCGGGCACAACTTAAACACATCCCCTGCACTCATTATACCAGAGTAAAAATAGAACAGAGCCAACCATTTTACTAGTCTTTCCCTTCCTAAAATTAGGCATAAGCAGTTATTGCAACTCTGACTGTTTCTGGTCTCAAAGACTAAAACGTGTTGCAGTGTAGTCCAACCAAGCTGCTTCATGCAGAATAGCTGATTGTTTCTTCTTGTTGCCATGTGCTGACTCGGCTCTGCCTGCTCTGTTCACCCGGCTACACTCAGGCTCAAACCCCTACCTTACCCCATTTCCACCTATTTCCCATATCCTGCCCTTTATACTTATTAAGCAATGCCCCTTAGCTTAACCACCCAATCAGGCCTCTACTCTTCCGACACACCCATCACTGCTATCACCCTCTAAGACGTAATGCACTCACTTTCTACAACCTCCATAGAAATCAACTGCATCCCAACTACCTATCAAAACTATGGCTTGTATGACATCCTTCTCCATAAAACACAAAATGCTACTCTGTAAGGTTGGCTTATCATAAACCTGTTAATTGCAGCACACATTACCTTCTTCATTCAAAATATTAACCACATATCAGTAAGTCAATCTCCCACTTATCCAACCCCCCCAAATGTAAGTCATCCTTATTAATCATCTCACCATCAATTTATAATTCCAGTAACACCAATATGGCCACATTCAAAGTTCCTAAGTACCAGACCAAAGTTCATATTTCCCTACAGTATGCCAGATTTGTATCTAAATACCTATTGGCTATTATTCAAATAACATCACAACTCATACTCAGTGGCAACGTGCACCCAAACCCTGGCTCCATAAACTATCTCAACATCAACACCCATCTACCAACAGATATAATAAACACCCACAGAAAACCAACAGACCTCCTAATTCATAATATTAACATAAGAAGTATACTTAATAAAACAGCAGAACTGCACTCTTCCCTATCACTATACACCCCTGATATAGTTCTTCTCACACAGCCCTGGGTCAAACCACAAATTAAGGATTCTGAAATTCTTCCTCCAGACTATAACATATTCCTTAAAGACTTCACAACTAAGAAAGGTGAGGGTACTGACTTACTTTTCAAAAACAACCTTACCATTGAAATCATAGACAATTACCACCCTAGCTTCAATAATGCAGAGACTTTATTTGCCAAACTTCAAATCAATAAAAAAATAGTTTAACATCACTGGTGCATATATTTCCCTAATAACATTACTACAGTTGAATCTATCCTCCACTAGGCATCACATACCCTCCTGCAAGAAACATTCATACTGGGTGACTTTAATATAGACTGGTCATCCATCAACTCACCCTTTCCCACTAACCACATAAACCTCCACAGCTTTACGCAGTTAATAAAGACCTCCTCCATGATGGATAAATCATCTATGAAAGTGTCCACACTGGGCTGGATCCTTACAAATTGTTCATCCCTGTCTCACTACTTTGGCTCCCTACCAGCCACCTTTAGTGACCGCCTCCCTACCTTCATACTAAGACACCAAATTAAACCAGTTAAAACAACCAACCTCCAACAAATAAAATATACAAATAAGTTCAAAGCCCAAGACTTCATTCTGCACTAAATCATTGCAGCTGGGGTCCTGTCTCAAAGCTCTCCCTAGATGAAGCAGTAGATTATTTTAACACTACTTTTCTTGGTATTCCTAATGACCTAGCTCCACCCAGAACAGTAAGAACAAAGTACACCCCCCTGGCTCACCAAATGTACCCAACAACTCCTAAAACAAAGAGATAAGGCATGGGACACATGGTGTCAAAATAAAATAAACAAAAATAGGCAGAAATACATTGGGCTAAGAAATAAAGCCACAAAGCAAGGTAGATCCAATAAAATAAATCACTACTCTGAAATCCAATCTAAACATAAAACTAACCCACAGAAAGTCTGGGCAGCCAACAATAAAATACTGCATCCAGGAAAAATCAGTACACCACCACTAATATTGCCACTCAGTTTAACCAACACTTCACCATTTCCATTCTAAACCTTACTAATACCAATTCACCCACAACATACCCAAATCTCAATGACCCAACAAACAGAGAAAAAAATGCTTTTCCCTGCAACCTGTCACAACCTGCACAGTTTATAAATACTTGATAAAACTAAAACCCATAACCCTAGCAGCCAATTGAATACTAGCAGAATATCTCAAAATTGCAGCCAAAGCCATTTAATACCCTGTCTCCCTATTAATTAATAGGTCATTCTCTGAACAACATATCCCAACCCTTTGGAAAATTTCATATATAATACCATTTCACAAAGGTGGAAATTCAGTTGACCTATCTTACTACAGATTGATTGCCATTATGTCCCCCCTGTCAAAAATCCTAGAGAAATATATACTCTCCCAAGTTCTAAACCATTTTCAAACTAACAATCTCTTGGCTAACACACAACATGGATTTCGTTCCAATCACAGTATCATTACAGCCCTTATTAGCTTTAGTAACACTGTAAATCACCAACGGAACAATGACAACCTTGTATCCACTATTTTTTTAGATATCTCCAAAGCTTTTGATATGGTCTCACATCCCAACTCCTAACTGTACTCTCTAAACCCAGCCTAAGTAACACCACAATATCATGGTTCTAGGACTGTCTATCCAACTGCCAGCAAGCTATAAAATGGCAAAATTCCCCATCCCCTCTTCTTCCAGTAACCATAGGTGTCCCACAGGGAACCATCCTTGGTCATCTTCTCTTCACCTTATTTACCAGTGATCTCCACAAAGCCACTCTCCATGCTAATCTGGTCCAATACACCGATGACTTCACCCTAATCTACTCTGCCCCCCTCTCTCCCACTATTGCAAAAGATTACCCAAGAATCCTTTACCATCATCACTTCATGCTTACCTGACTCACAGCTAATATTCAACCCTAAAAAAACACAACTAATGTTATGTCATCTGACAAAAGCTATAGACCCCATTCCCCCCTTTAAAAGTATTTCTTCTAACAATACCCTTATCTCGTAATGAAAAAATTAGGGAAACACTCCGAACATACAAAACCAAGAAATTCAGAAAAAAGTAGATGGTATGGGCACACTGGAACAGGCTATAAACTGTTTAATTCTTAAAACAAAACAAAATACAAGGCCTTTCACCCTGCTGTAGTGCTGGGCTTTTTCAAGTAAATAAAACAAACCATTACATCAGTATATAAACTCTTTCATTGAAAAAAGGCGCCAAATTTTCTTAAAGAAATATTTATTTTATTTATTTATTTATTTTACATTTATTTTACATTTGTTAACCAGGCTAGTCTAGCTGGATATATGTCCATTTTCAGTAGAGGCCTGGGGAGAAAAGCTCCAAGCATGAACAATGACAAAGTTAACAATGTATAGAAACATAAAGGATTACATTACAGTCTAATATTAGTCTTAAAAGTAGTAATAATGATACATTTTTGAACTACAACAGTTAACAATTTATAGAAACATACATGACTACAGTACAGAGTAGAATTAGTCTAAAAGGAGTAATAATAATACATTTTGAATTATAGCAGGTTTAGTAGAAATTCTACTAACTAATTATACAACACACAGTAGAAGGTATGAGCAAGTCTCAGGTAGGGAAGAGAACACAAGTGTTATTCTCATCATTCAAAGAAAGAGAAGTAACTTCTTTTGAAGAAGTCCACGAAATATTAAAGTGGAAGAAAGCTAAAGAAACATTTGCTAGTGTGGTCATTCTACTCTTCACTACAGTCGTTGGTTTAGTTTATACAGTTTGGTTCGGGTTGCCGAAGTCCATCCAGTTGTTTTTGGGTTCTTAAGACAGAGTGAAGTTAGAGGGATGACTGCAGAGGTTTCCTCCCAGGATCCATCCATTCAGCGGTAGAAGAGCGGTTGGTGCTGAAGAGCTGGACCAGTGTAAGGAGCCCGAGGATCTAATCAAAACTATCACGGAGATAGTCTATAAATGTTTAAATCGGAATACGATTACATTTGAGAAAAATGGGGCTGGTGGAGTCTCAGTTTGTTCGGATATGATAGTTACACGAATGGAGTTAATAACTTGAACACTGTTGGTGACAGGAACGATACCTCGGACAGATTGGAATATGCAGGAAATGTTTGGGGTTTCATTACGAAATTACAGGTGAATCCATTTTCGGATATCCGAAGCTTGAACAAAGTGCAACCAGTAAGTACTAGTAATTCTTTTCTAAATTGCAAGAAAATGATTTTCGAACTAGAACGACTGGTAGCCATGCATGCTACTTTGAGTTTGGAGATTCAATATTTAACAGAATGTGTTGCTCGCAACATAGTGCCGAAAGGCCTCAGGACAGCTAAATATCCGAATTGTGTCAGTCCTGGGGATGAATTATGTTCCAAGCTGACCCAATTATATAATGACACGGGCATCAGTATGATTTCTATTGGGACACTATGAAGGAGAACTTAAGGTTCTACTGGAGAAAATGAAAACACTTGATAATGACATTAAACAGAGTAGTTGTTTTAATGAGTTTGCTTCACTTTACAACAGTATTGAAGCTAAGACAAACAGGCTCAGAGCAACTATCATAGTAAGGAAACAAAACAAGCTAAGGAGAGATATAACAGCTTATGAGGCAAACCAAGCTTATATTTGTTCCTACAATGACATTAAAGATGTGAACAATAAGGATTCACATACAGACACACAAGCAATTAATGGTTCTGTAATAAGAGAGCCAACAATAAGGGTAGCAGCTAAGGACCAGGTTCAAAATTTTGAACCAGTGGCTACCGCTGTTAGTTCGATTAGTGATATTCAGCAGCAGCAACAACAGCAGTTGGAACACATTGACAGTGCACTGATATATGATAATGAAGAATCTGCTAATACTGAAGCTACCAGTTTCACTGATGTGGTAAATAGTAACAACAGTAAAAGGTCTGGTCCTTTTCAACAACAGAGGATACAGCCAAAGAGGACTACCAGGTGGTACAATTCCACCCAGTACAGGGCGAAACCAAGGCAGAAAAGTGGTGAATTCACCACACAGTGAAAAAGCATATTACATCAGTGTTGTAAATCTCAGTGATTTTTCTGTAACTGATGCATGTATAGATGTGTTAAGAAAAGGATTTAATTTTATTCCTGCCAATAACATCAGAATTGGCAATTTGCTGGTTGATTTTAGATTATATATGCGAAAATTAAATCTAAGATACATCTTACAAGATGTACAAGTTAAGGGCTCAGAGAGTGGAAGGAGATTAAAACGACCCAGCACATTTAATCCAGCCTTAGTGAACACTCTACAGATTTTTCAAAAAACATGTGAAATGGAATTTAGGAAAATGGATGTCAGGGGAGCAGAAGATAATTTAACTGATTCAGAGCGTGACGCATTGTCTCACTTGTCCAGCTCTCCGGACATTAGGGTCATGAGGGCGGACAAGGGGGGAAAGTTGGTCATCATGAATAAGGTTAATTATGTGGAGGGCATTTCTTCCATGCTCAACGACACTAATCTTTATAAAGACGTTAGTATCGATTTTGTCTTGAACAAATACAGGAGGGTGGACACCCACCTTTTTGATATGTTATGCCAGGAGGAAATAGATAATGTAGACTACGATTTTCTGATGGTAGAACAACCAAGATTGGGCAATTTTTTTGGAATACCAAAATTACATAATGATGATGGACAATTAACATTTAGGCCCATTATATCAGCTAGAAATTCAAAAACTGAAAGTGTATCAATCTGGTTGGACGACATATTAAACAAAATAGCACAAAAATCTGAGTTTTACATTAGGGATTCCTGGCATCTGCTAGAGAGTTTAGGAAGGTCTAGCATCACATTTGAAGAAATTAATTTTGCAACTCTGGACGTCAAAAGTCTTTACACCAGTATAGATCAGGATCGGGGTATAGAACATCTGAGGAATTATTTGACACAAAACACAGAATTACAGAACTCGAGAATTAACACAATCTGTACTTTGATGGAAATAGTGTTGCACAATAATTTCTTCGAGTTCAATAATAAGATTTATCAACAGATTTCTGGCGTAGCGATGGGGGCAAGAGTCGCAACATCGTTATGGCAGATTGGGAGCAGGAATACCTCAAAAAACATCCGCTTTTTGGGAAAGCTATGTTCTATGGAAGATACATAGACGATTTAGTTTTTGCATGGGCGGGTAACAAAATTGAATTTGATACTATGGTTCAGGATTTAAATGAAACCACTAGTTTTTTGATTTTCAAACATAGTGGATATGGTAAAAGTATCAATTATTTAGACATTAGACTTTACATAGATTCCACAAGCAATACATTACATAGTAGAATCTACAGAAAGCCTTGTTTCACTAACCAATATCTGCACAAAGATAGTTTGCACCCTGCCCATATGAAAAGAAATGTCATAAAGGGTCAGATAATCAGGCTTAGTAGACTAACATCTGAGGACAACATCTACCAAGAAGAGGTAATGGAGTTAAGGAATTTATTCTTGGCCAGAGGTTATAAAAAACATATGCTTAAGAGGATTGAAAATGAAGTTAGAGGACTCCGTAATGGAGTAGCTAGGCCCATTTTGTCGAACAATGGTGGGAGATACATGGAGGAAGTAGCTATAGGTGTTACCCCTCACAGAGATGATCTATCAGATTTCCACTTAGCGTTTCCTCTTCCAATTTCTAATCAATTGAATAATATTAGAGGCATCATACAGACAAATTGGGGTATCATTTTAGGAAACAGGGACCTCGTGGCTTGTATAGGTATCAAACCATGTTTCACATATAAAAATGTCACAAATATAAGGAGTATGCTAGAACTAGATCATACAAAAGAGAGGTAAGGAATAGGAACATCAGCAAGAAGAAGGGAACCTTTGGTTGTCAGAATTGCAGACAGTGTAGGTTCATCACTAACACTTCGTTTGTGACAATCAAACATACAAAAAGGACATTTTGGGCATATAAGTATTTCAATTGTAATAGTGAATACGTGGTTTATTTAGCCACTTGTTCTACCTGTGATAGATACTACGTGGGTAAAACAAAAAGGATGCTCAAACGTAGGATCTACGAACATAATTTGGCCATCAAGAATAGGGATAGGAACAATTCTTTGGCAAGACACTCACAGGAGTGCGTAGATTTCAAGAAGTTTGAGTTTTTTGTTTTGGACCACGTAGACAAATGTTTACTCAAGGGTGACCTGAACAATAAATTGGAGCAAAAAGAGTCAATATGGCAGCTATGCTTAGGGGCTGATGAACCCCCAGGATTAAACGAAGGGATAAACATTAAATGTTTTTTGAACAATAGAAAATAAAATAATATAGAATATAATAATTGTATACGTTCATTTTATTTTCATTTTCACTTTTGATACGTTAGGGGTGGAATAATAGTTTATGTTTTGGCAATTTCATCTAGATGGTGGGATTAGTCTTGGTTACACAAATGGTCTTTTTGAGACTATTGGGACATTATACGTACTTGTCCCCCTCCAGTGGTCCCATTCTTTGTGGATCATTTAAGGGGTAGTCAGGAGTTCAGATCATCCATACAAGGGGTTATGGTGAGATCCAGTTTCATGCCCTAATACAAGACAATCCATTTGGCAGACTTTGTTTTGTCATTACATGGGCTCTTGCTAGATAGTAACCCCTTGCATTGTTATAATGAGGTGATATTTAGTTTTAGTTGCCACTAGTATTTAAAGATTGGCTAGTGGGATTCAGCATGTAACAATAAACATATACAATTGACGTAATGTAGGTATGTTTGAAATCTGGGTTTCGTTTTAAGAAAAATCTATAAAATACAAATAGAAAAAGAGAAAAAGTAAAAAACAAATACAACAAACAACAAATAATATGTATTTTAATTATGCCTTTTTTAAGGCATCATTTAGTGGGTTGAAGAACAACTGTATGTTGTAATAATGACATGATGTTTTTGTTTTAATGTTTTATAATTGAAACAATTCTATATATGAATGTAAGACATTATGTTTACGTTTTTTACATCATTTCCTGTTTTATGGACATAAAACCAGGATGTAGGGAGGCGTCCTGGTTTTTCTGAAGAAGTCCACGAAATATTAAAGTGGAAGAAAGCTAAAGAAACATTTGCTAGTGTGGTCATTCTACTCTTCACTACAGTCGTTGGTTTAGTTTATACAGTTTGGTTCGGGTTGCCGAAGTCCATCCAGTTGTTTTTGGGTTCTTTTGGAGACTTAGGTTAAAGGAGTAGGGAAAGGGGTAAATAAAAGAGTAAAGACAAATTTCAGTCTGGATTAGTGCATGGACAAAGCCAATGAGTTTTTAGATGTTCTTTAAGATGTCGGCGTATTGAATACATGTGGCTTGAGGTATGTTGTTGTGTAGATTGTTAATAAATAAAGAAAAGAGAAGGGGGCCTAGGATAGAGCCCTGGGGTACTCCAATATTGACTGGTAGTAGCGAAAACAAATTGTTCTGCCAAAGTACTGCTTGCTGTCTATTTTCCAGATATGACTTAAACCATTGTATAGCTTGAGGGTTGAGAGAATGGGTATTTAGTTTGTCTAGTAGTAAGTTATGGTTAACCATATCGAAGGCTTTCGACAGGTCAATAAATAGAGCAGAGGAAAATGAGTTATTGTTACGATTTTTATTTATGGAGTCTGTAAAGGATAAGAGGGCAGTTGATGTGCTATGGAATGGTCTAAAGCCGTGTTGGCAGTTTGCAAGTAGGTTATTTTGCAGTAAGTGGTTAAGTAATTGTTTGTGAACACACTTTTCCATGATCTTAGCTAAAGGGGAGAGTAAGGCAATAGGGCGATAGTTTGAAAGCTCAGTAGAAGGACCACCTTTGTGTAGCGGGATGATATGGGATATCTTCCATAGAGCAGAGATTTTGCCTTCTGAGATAGTTCTGTTGATAATGATGGAGATGGGATATGCTATGGCTTTTGCGGCTATTTGTAGGAATTCAGATGGGAGATGGTCAGCAGAAGGGGTGCAAGGTTTCAGTTTTTGAAGTATGCCTTCTTCCTTCACACAACTCCCTTTAGTTAAAATCCCTAAGTTAAAAAGTATGTGTAGTATAGTTAATGAACACATAACATTACATACATAATCCTATTGTACACTAATAGAAGTTTAAAACCATCACTAAAATTCATTGTTATTACACCAGAGGAAATATATGAACACATCTAAATCTTATTATTTTTATGCTCTCTACACTTACACTCCTAATTGTTTTGCTTTTTTGATTAAATATGGTTTAATTGATATATGGTCATTATGTCCAGATGTCCAGGGGGGTTAGTTGCATTCAATTTAATTTGCAAATATGTTTCTCTGCAACACAAACAGTTTTCCCAGTCCCCCTCCTCCCCAGGATCAACCAACACTTGTTCCAAAATTCCAAACATGCACCCTCTATGGGTAGTTTATGTCTGTAGGTATTTGTATAGTGTATTATTCATGTTTTTCTTTTTTATATTGTAGGTATGTTCGTATATTCTTTTATTTAGGGTCCTTTCAGATTTTCCTACATAAAAACAAGAGCAGTCCCTACATATAGCTAGACTATGTCCCTGGTTTGACAATTGCCCTTTCTGAATATGGCCTGACTATTCATATTGTTTTCCAACACTACTTATTCCTTATCTATAATATACCTACAATATGCACACCTACCACATTTTTATGTCCCAGTTACGATCTGTTTCTCCACAGCCTTTTTGTTACTCCTCTCAAATATTTTCTTTAAATTAGTCCCTGTTTTGTATACATATCGGGGTACTTTACCTATCCTATCCACAATCTCTTGATTATATCTTAACATTTTCCAGTTTGACTCTACTATTTTTTTAAACTCCCTTAAGAAACTACTGTACTGGATCACCAATGCCCTTCCATAGTTATTTCCACTTTGTTGTTAATTGTTGATTTATATTGGGTGTCACCCAGTAAGGTACATATTTTGTCCCACATCCCTTAGTAATTTCCATTGCTGTCTCTACTATTAAATTGTTTGGATATCCTCTACCTATAAAAAATTCTGAAATTAAATCAATTTCAGAAAGGAGGTCATTTTTTCTGAAATCATTCTGGCCTTCCCTTCCCAGATGATAAAATTATCTAGTTTCCCACTTGAGGAGGACCAAATTACATGTCCCCCATATACCCCAGTTTGGTCCTCCTCAAGTGGGAAACTAGATATATTTTTGGATCTATGTACTGGAAATACATCACATTATATAGGTGTTTTTTGGATGATATTTTTATCATCTGGGAAGGGCCGGAGGAATACATATGTCCGTTTATAGTATATTTAAACTCCATTACAAATTTTTTGAAGTTTACGTACAAAGAAGACCTTAATAAAATAGATTATTTGGATGTTGAAATAGAAAAATATGAAGGAAATTTGTAATCTAAAATACATCAAAAGGATACATTTAGTAATTCTTAGCTTCCATATACAAGTGCACACCCCTAGAAGCAGAAAAAGAGTATAGTAAAGAGTCAGATGGTCAGGGCAGCCAGAATGACCTCAGGAAAAAAAATGACCTCCTTTCTGAAATTGATTTAATTTCAGAATATTTTAGGGGTAGAGGATATCCAAACAATTTAATAGTAGAGGCAGCAATGGAAATTATTAAGGGATGGGGGAAAAATATGTACCCCTACTGGATAACACCCAGTATAAATTAACAATTAACAACAAAGTGGAAAATAACTATGGAAGGACACTGGTGATCCAGTACAGTAGTTTCTCAAGGGAGTTTAAAAAAATAGTAGAGTCAAACTGGAAAATGTTAAGATATAATCAAGAGACCGTGGATAGGATAGGTAAAGTACCCTGGTGTGTATACAAAACAGGGACTAATTTAAAGAAAATATTTGAGAGAAATAACAAAAAGGCTGTGGAGAAACCGATCATAATTGGGACAAAAAAATGTGGTAGGTGTGCATATTGTAGGTATATTATAGATAAGGAACAAGTAGTGTTGGAAAACAATATGAATAGTCAGGTCATATTCAGAAAGGGTAATTGTCAAACCAGGGGCATAGTCTATCTAGCTATATGTAGTGACTGCCCTTGATAACAGTAAAGCCATCATTGCTAGAGCCACCTAATTTCTACAATACTAATTAAGCTAAACAATGGTGACTTAAACAATCTAACCAAGTCCTACAAGAAAATTTCAAAGTTGGCCACCAACTCAGCCTGAGCACCCATCATTATCTAGCCCCCAGACAATTATCCTGGCTGGAATTACCAAACTTACTTACTTACAGCCAACTTATAACACCCACAAAATCCTATACCACCCTGAAAGAAACAGCCCTACAAGGCCTACTAAACCGTTATACAAACAACCTAAGATCCACCAACAAAGCACTCATTAAAGTAACCAAAAGCAGGAATAGCTCAGATGACTCCCACTACTCCAGTGCTATTGCTAAAATATGGAATACCCTTCCTCTGGATATCAGGATCTTGGACAGTAAGCTTAACTTTAGAAAACATCTTCAGTCACACTTAGTCAGCTCTTGGAAATGTACCTGCACAGACAAAGGATAACAGTCTGCCAAAGTAAATTTTGTACCATAGTGCACACTTTCTCTCCACTGTCATAACTCAAATATCCCTGCTATAACCCCCTCCTCTCCACTAACACAGCATCACTTATGTCCTAATCTGAATGCAAAACCTCCTACATCCTCTTTCTAGTTCAAGTTCACCCCAGAAAGTAATAATCATTGTCTTCTCCTAATGTATCAGTCTGTCACAGGTTGCTAGATGGTACAAACCCCGATTAACACCAGATTCTCACAAAGTCTACATTGTCACAGTACCAAATATGTATGCCTGTACATATATCTGTTGGTAATATACACCTATTTGCTATATCTTTTTCAGTTGTTCTCTCCTCTAAATTTCTGCATATTGTTGTTATCATATTGCTAATTTCAACTGCCCTAGTAATGTAATGTAATGTATTGATAACAGCTATACCCATGTGTCTGTTTTTTTTTTGTATGTACCTGTATTTTTATGTACTGTTCATAAGTCTACTGTTTGTATTTTAATGTAGCTTTTCTCCCTGGGCCTCCACTGAAAATGGGCTTTTTGCCCAGTCAGACTCTCCCTGCAAACAAAAGTAAAATTAATTAAATAAACAAATAAATAGTAGTCAGGGACTTGGGGACACACATAGACAATAATATAGCATTTGACTATTACCAGTTTACAGTTATGAGAAAATCATTCTATGTTGTGCAACATAAGAACAAAAGTATAGCATCTAGGTCCTAGGAATTCATTGTTCCACTGTATTCAGCATTCATTACACCTTTGGTATGTAACTAACCAGCACATCCAGCAACTGGAACGTCCACAGAGGTTTTCCACTAAAAGAATTCAGGATGTAAGTAAAATGTTTTATGCAAACCACTTCAAACCCCTATCCCTGTAGTCTGTCTCCTACAGCCTGCTGAGGGGAAAATCTATGCCTGGCATACAAGGCATTGTCAGACCCCACCCTGATGGACCTCCTGTATATCTGCAAAATAAACTGCACCAGCATTACCTGTTCTAAAGGCTTAAATTCTGACTGTAATGTAAGTAGGATTTGCTGGAGAGAAAGGTATCTCAGAGACTACCCCATCTAGGGAACAGGATTCCCATCCTTGTGAAACAGCGTTCCTCCCTAATATGATTCAAGAGTACATTTGACAACTTGATGGGGAAAAAGAAATTCATACCTGGTTTCTAATGGGCACAGGCAGTCAGTTATCTCCTAGGCCCCTGCTTGTAAAAATGTTATCTCCCAAGCCCCTGCTTACACAAATCAAGGGTATCAGAACTTGTCAGAGATTTGGGATGCATGGCTATCTTTAAAAAGGCCCTAGTAGTCATTAGCCTAGTACACACCTAGAAACCTATGAACCTATAGAGTGCCACCCACCAGCACATTATCTAGGTACCTGTCCCTAAATAATGCAGTCAACTAAAATACAATACACTGTACAATGGGAGGATTACAGCAAATGTTCAGTTTAACATGGTGCTTGATTTCGCACAGAACAGTAGGAGAGATACAGTACACTATAGACTATAAAACATACTACAGAATTAAACAAGGTTTGACAAAGATTATTAGATAGTAGGCCTATTGGCTACTACCTGGCCACCAGAACTGCTGCTGATCACACATCAGTTGCATACAACTAAGACTGAATGCCCTTTTGATCCTTCTCTCACATGATCAAAGCAGACACCACCTGCATGTCGCCAGCTTCATAATCATAATCCAAAGCTGGTTTCTGAGAAGATATTTGTTGGAGCATTGGAGTTTGGCAGTCTCATCTCAGGTATTGCAAGCATCTGTAGACTATTTGTAGTTTTCTGCTGGTAGGTAACCAGGTTGTCATTTGCAGCATATCATCATAATAGTCAGCAAGTCTGCATAACAAAACAACATTTATGATGAAGATGTTTCCATCAAAAGCACAACCAGACCAGTCAGGGAAGCTCTACATACACAGTCTTCCTTTGCAGATAGACAGGAATGAATGCCCCTCTACTCCTTCTCTCACCAGGAGTAAAGCAGTAGATCTAATCCCAAGCTGGCTCCTAATATGCAATTTTTGCCCCAGAGAAGCAGTTGCCAGGCTTTCTAGTGATCATTAATTTCTAGGAAGGTGAGAAAACAATGTACATCTGCGTCTTCTCTCTTTGGGAGCAAAACTGAAACATTTCTCCTATGTTGGATCCTGAGAAGTGGCTTATTAGCTCTCTAGTGATCAGTTGTCCTGTCACAGATGCTGCAGATTTTAAAAGTAGGCTTGAAAACAAAAACAGTTGATTCTCCATGTACTTCAGTTTGCACTAAGCGGTTGGAAATATATGAAAGTCTGAATAATAAATTTAAAGTGAAAAAAATACTGTACTAAATTAAGATAAAAATTCAAGAACACAGTTCATGTATGCAATTTAGAAATGAATTCCTAAATAGTCTTACAGTCTCAGTAGGAACTAATCATAGTAGCTCTGAAAGATTAAATATCTTCCTATTCTTGGCACCTTCAAAAAACTGCTACCTCTCAGATCCTTCCCAAATCATCTAGATGTAATCCTTTTGTGGAAGAACATAAAACAAATGTTAACTAACTTGCCCTAATCAGCAACTTACAAAACTCCATAATGGGCAATTTTAAAGTAGAACAAATTAAAGTAAGTAAAAAGCAAATTACAAAAAAAAAAAAAATGCAAGTATATAATCTTTAAGCAAAGAATTCCAAAACAGTCAAACAGCAGCAGTCAAAATACTGAAAACTCCCATTATTAAGTATAATAAATAATAATTTTCTGTGGCATTAAAGATACAATGGGTAATAGATTCTCAATAATATTGAAGTTCAGAAAGGTACAAATATATTAAAACATAACTTTAAATTAAACATTTTATATAGGTAATAAGCTTGGAAAAAAGTAACAAGGCCAAATTAAAGTTATAATAAAGAAAATAGCAAGGTTTATGAAATTAATATTTTACAGGTAAAACTGCTGCCGGGTAATGCAGAAAAAGAAACAATAAAACAAAGGAACTTCAGAACAAAATTGTGCAAGAAGCAAACGATTTATTTTAGCAAAGCTTACAAGACTTACTCTTCTTCAGTGCTTTAGCATATACAAAAAATCCACTCATGTATTTTTATACATCAAAGATAAAAACAATTAACAAATCAGAGTGCAGCCAGAATAAATTAATCAAGAAATCAAACGTTAATTTAATTAATAGGTTAAATGTACTGCATTTTTTCTGTATTGCAATGTAGAAAAGACAGTCTCCGTGATTCACAAAGCTGTTTGTTCCAATTAGGAACAGTGGAACCGCTCCTGCATGGAAAATGGCCACCGAGGGATTCAGGATAGTGCCGTTATTACGTGCACTAGTGACCCTACACTCATCTAGCAGGGAAAACTGTGTGGCATGCAAATCACCTCATTTGCTGGTGAAAACTATGCAAATTAGGTGATTTAGTGATTTACCAAGCTGCCCGGAATCCGTGTTAGAACACTGTCAGTGCAGAAATGTATTTGGTTAATAACCTAATGCATTTCGGCAAATGACAAAAACGTAGGCATGACAGCTCCTGAAAAAGTATGTATTATTTTCATTATTCATGCCAATGGCCAGATATGAGGTCACTGGCATGAAAAAGTGTTTCATTTTTATGAAAATTAAACTTTTGTTTTTGGCCGATTTCGGCAGTTTAAGCATAGGGCAGTGGCATGCAAACACAAGTGTGCCGAAAATAAAAGCAAAAATGGGAAAACTCAATTTTAAAGTAAATCCGCAATTTGCCATTATAGTCTATGGCATGCAGAATGTAAACAATACCAGGGAGCACTGGTTGTCAAGGGGAAAGGGTCCATTTTAGTGCAATAACTAACGACCTACATGCTGGGGTATGCAAATGAGAGGAATGTTACTGAATCACAAGATATTCTAAGTCCACACACTGCACCTAACTGTGTAGGTACTAGAGCAAGATCATGTAGGCAGGAGGAACAACTAAGAGGAAAAGGGTGTGTGTAATGCCTGCTGTAAGCACATTGGAGCTCAGTGGCCCATATTTGCCCTTAGCTAAGCACAGCTAAGGAAGGGAATGTGTTAGCACTGTTTACATTGCTTAAATGGGTGTGTGTGGTGCGCATCGAGTTTTAAACTAAAAAAAAAAAAAAAAAAAAAAAAAAAACAGGAAATAGCAGCAGTGTTTACATTTGAGCACTGTGAATTCACGGTATGCCTCGGGGCTTAAACTAGGAGGAAACTGGTAAGGGGAAATAGAAGCAAGAAAGCAATCAAGGAGAAATAGCATAGCTGGCAGGTGGAATGTATCAGAATCAACCAATTACAAAGGCAACAGCCCAGAACACCATTATAAACTATGCAAACTCCTTTCAGACTGTTTTTTTCTCACAAACTGTACACCACCTGTGTACACAGACGGGGGCTTTTTAACTGGCAAAACTAAAAATGTTAGAGGCTGCTGCCACTTTATTCTATCAATATGTGCTAGAGGCTGAGGGTAGTGAGGAGGAGAATACTGACAACCGACCCACATTGAGGAGGATGAGAAGAGTGTACAGACCCAGGGTAACCTACCAGGGCCTACATGAGCTGGAGATATTGGAGCGCTATAGGGTGGACAGGGACATTCTACAGCAAATCATCGAGCTGTGCCGTCCATGCCTCACACACAGAACTAACAGGGGAACTCATCCCAGTGGATACCAAGGTATGTGTAGGTTTAAGAATACTAGTCACAGGTACCTTCCAAAGACCAACTGGGCATATCATGGGGATCTCACAGGCATCAGCATCCAGGGTACTCCACCAGTTCCTGGATGCCATGACACCACATGCCAATGAGCACATATATTTTCTCAAGGCCCGTGAGGCATTTACCAAAAGTATGCATCACTTTCACCATATAGCAGAATACCCTGAGGTAGTTGGTGCTAAAGACTGCATGCACATCTGCATCAAAGCACCACCCAGTGAATGGATTAGGGTCAACATAAACCACAAGGGCTTCCCCTCCATCAACTGCCAGGTTATGTGCGATGCCGAGGGCATTATCATGCAATTGTGTGCTGGCAACCCTAGAAGCTATCACGACTCCCACATCTGGCATTCCTCACAGCTGTATCAGGGGTTTGCCGGGGGGACATCCCATATGGCCATCTAGTGGGGGATGCTGGGTATGCACTAGAGCCATGGCTGATGACACCCATCAGAAATGCACACACACCCAAACAAGAATTCCATAATGAGGCACATACACAAACCAGGATCATTGTAGAGCATAGGTTTGGGATGCTCAAGTCATGGTTCCACTACCTTGACATATCCGGGGCAGCCTTGCAGTACTCCCCAGCTACATATGGACAAATGTTCATAGTATGTGCCATGCTACACAGTATGATCCTGTGGAAACAGCTGCAGCAGGAACAGCATGAGGAGGGGTCACACAGCCCCCCCCTCCACCATTGCCAAGACCACCACAGGCACAGAGGGACTTGGAGGAGGAAGTTCCAGAGCCTGCCCTTGTAGGCAGATGGAGGCAAGCCCACTATGCCCTGTCCTTGGAAAAGAGGCAATGCATAGCACACACACTGACACTGTAGGGACACAGGGACTGATAGCTCTCTCAGACTCACATACAGTAAAATGGATGTCAAACATGACACTACCTGTGCTTTACCATGTATAGGGAGTGTACTATGTGCATCCGACATAGTCAGCCCTCCAGCACCATCCTCAGTATTAGCACAGCAACAAGGTAAGTCATTCTCCCTATCAATTAGTGAATGGAGTAGTATGTTCTGATAGTTGTATGTATGGTATGGATGCAAGCATGCAAGGGAATTGGGTGGCTGAATGGGATAGCAGCAGACAGCTAACAGCTATGTGGGACAGCAGAAAATCCATAACAAATACTGGTGCCAACATACTAGACAGTACTACACAAGGTGACAACTCCCACTAGAGTACATGTGGTGGCCCAAATAACTGTGGGTGTCCATAGGTCACACACATGGATGTCAATGAGGTTCACGTACCCACCACAAGCCTCACCCAGCAGGACAGGTGTAGATGACCATAAAGAAAGGCCGGGCTAAGGCCTCAAATGATTGTAATGGTGAAGAGTCCTCCTCCAGACCTACACAGACATATTACAACAGATCTGGTAGTTGCATTTTAGTTCTGAATGGTAAGAAGTCTGAAACTGAAATTTATGCCATTAAAATCTAACATGTGTACTCTACTGATATGCTTCCTTTCTGCATGATAAGTCACAATATGATATGAAATAGAATCCAGCAGAGTAACTGAAATACCAGTACAGTCATTGCAAATGTTTAAAGTCTTCAGGTGTACACCCCCCCCCACACACACACACACACACAATCCCATGTAGAAATGCAGTAGCATGTAAGTTTGGGGAGTAATATCACTGGAGCACAGATTGCCAGAGCTGTCCCAATCTACATGATAGATTGTTGCATGTGTACAATATGCAGTGGTTAGTGTGGTAAGTTTGTTGTGTGTTTAATATTGTCTGGAAGAAGTCAGCATGTAGGCCTGGATGGTTGTGTTTCAGTGGCCTAGGTGCAGTACTATGGTTGACAGGGCCATGTTCCAACAACTGCAGTGCCAACCACACTGCTTCTCAGCTACACCCATGTCAGCAGTTGTACATAGTCACTGTTCAGATGTCAATAGCTGTCACCGTCAGAAAGCTAGACACACCATGAATGGGGGTCCATACATAGAAACAGTACACAGGTGGAAGTACCCTACACAGAGTGCATAAAAATAACTGTCAACTGCACACAACTTTGGAATTATACATAGAGGTTAGCATCACATTAGTTGTCTCTCTAGTATGAAATACTGGTAGTCTGGCCAATCACTGGCAGACCACAAAAGGCACAGTTATAAAGTAATGACGGGCTGCCCATGTCCACACACAAGGCAGCATAAGGCGAATGTCTCAAGTATATCTGTGTCAGGTGCCAGTAGCTTCCATATCACACATGCACTCAGCTCACCCCACCATCAGCCAAAGGTTTATTACAGGTTGTATCCTTGCTGTAGGGAATGAGAGCAGCATGACCCCATCTCTTTATGGGAATACATACATGATGCTGCATGCTGAATAGGTGTCCAATGCAGGTGTGTCCCTAGCTGTAAGCAGCAACCTGCCCAGATCCAGACTCGTGGATCAGTATGAACAGGAAAGATTGACAGGAACACCTCAACCACTTACCACTGTCACCCCAGGGAAATCCACTGGCTTGCAGCCTGGGAACATATGAGCGACAAAATGCACTGGCCTGCTACAGATGGCCTGTAGCACTCTCAAATGGCCTACAGTCCTCTGGCAAAGGCCCATGCCTCACCCATAGTGCCAATGTGCGTAATGTCTGGGGGGGTCCTAACTAACAACATAACACAGTAAACAGAAAAAAATAAAAGGTCATGCTGACAAATGACAGCATGCCTCCCCATGTCCTACTGCAAGAACTGTGGACCAGGCCATAAATACTACTGGGATAAAGGCCCAAATATAGGGAAACTTCTGAGATATTGATTTCATAATGTTAGGAAGAGGAGAGAGTAATGGGGGGGTGTAGAAGCATGGATGTCATGGAGTGTGTGAAGTATGAAACTCTTATGCCTGCCCATACTACCCCCTGACTGCAAACCCATGAATGAATAGCCACAAAACTGCTTGTAAACCACAGTGTGAAGGTAAACTGACCAGATATACGAGTCCTGCCTCTGGATAACCTGGGTGTATCTGTAAAGCTGAGAGGTATGGCCCCAGAAGGATATGGCCATTCCATTAAGTTGAGAAAAACACAAGAAGGGGATCCCCAGCCAGCATACTACCAAGGTGCTGGACCATTTACACAGAACCAGAAGTCTATTGTCTGTAGCTACCCCTCCACAATGGCAGGAGTGTGCCAGAATGTGTAGTCTATGCCTCAGAATATTGGTCTCTGCTTCATTCATCTTGTATTTCCCTGGTAAATAACTGTGAGCAAATAATCATATCTGTCAGTAGTTGATGACATGATACATCACAGTGTAAAACAATACATATGTCAGAAAATCTATGTTACACAAGCAGCACATACAACAATAGTTAAAGTATCGCCCCTATGTTACGCTCATTGTGTCTCCGTATTGGCAACCTATCTACAGATATCTTGCAGAAACAGGTTGCTAGATGTAGCTGTAGCACACAAAACCCTGGAGTGGAGTACAACTCTCCCTGGAAGGATTCACACACTTAGTATAGAAGGTCATGCTGGGCATGCTCCTACACTTAGAAAAATGAAGCCCATGTCTGACAACACAGTGGACTATAGATATCTGTTATTCACAGATGTCTGTACACACACAAACACACCAAGTTGTACAACATTTATACTTCACACACACACACATTGGATAGGAATACTCACACATATCTGAGGCCAACATAATATAATATGCCAAACATATGCACACACAGAGACGTGGGGAAGAGAGAGACAGACAGCGACAGAGAGAATCCTATTATGAGAACTTTCCCACCCAGTACACATCCCATTGAATTATATCACATGATGTGCTGATGTTATTCACTGCAGAAATTCCTTTTGTTAGCCCTCATCCCTATAGTCTCAGTGGTGCTTGTGATAAGTGTGCAACACTATAGCACAAACATGTATTCATGTAGCATTTGTAATCACAGTCCTGTCCATTGTAAAGTTGTGTGTGTGTGTGTGTGTGTGTGTGTGTGTGTGTGTTTCTAGATGAATGAGTTTGAGGCCATTTACACTCATTACACTTCTCATTGCCCTACTTTAGCACTCCTGCTGATGTCAGTCACCTTGAAATAACCCTTTGGGCAGCTTGCAGCTTTATAAGCTCCATGGTGCTCATGATAACTGTAATATTATAGTGTAGCAAGCTAATAAGGTAGGAGTTCTAATCCCAGTCCTGGCAATTGTGAAAGTCTGTGTGTGTGTGTGTGTGTGTGTGTGTGTGTGTGTGTGTGTGTGTGTGTGTGTGTGTGTGTGTGTGTGTGTGTGTGTTTCTAGATGAATGCGCTTGAGGCCATTCACACTCAATACACTTCCCATTCCCCTACTTTAGCACTCCTGCTGATGCCAGTCACCTTGAAATAACCCTTTGGGCAGTTTGCAGCTTATAAGCTCCATGGCACTTGTGATAACTGCATAATGCTATAGTGGAACAAACTTGTTCTAACAGGAGTTCTAATCCCGGTCCTGACAACTGAGAAAATGTTCATGTTTGTGTGATAGAGTGTGTGTGTGTCTTTGTAAAGACATGATTTTCAGGCCACTCACACTCACTACACTTCCCTTACCCCTCCTTTTGCACTGCTGCTGATGTCACTCATAGACGACATTCTATTATTATGGAATGGAGATGAGAATAGTCTCATTTCTTTTATTAGCTATATGAATAGTGTCACCTCATTCTTTAAATTCAGTCATGACATTTCCTGCCATAGTGTAAACTTTTTGGACATCAACATTAAGAAAGTCGATCAATGTAAACTGGTGACGACACTTTATAGGAAATCTTGCTGGAGGAATGGGATCCTCCATTATGATAGTCTACATCCGCGACATATTTTTTGCAACATAGTAAAGAATCAGATAAGTAGGATAAATAGGATTTGTAGTGATAAACTGGATGCATTAAATGTTTTAGCTACTCAGAAGAAGCATTTTATAGACAGGGGTTACCCCCTAAAATTGATAGATGAAATATGTGAACCCACATCTGATAACATACCATCACAGGCTAAAAAATTTTTTAATTATCAAAGATTTACCAAAAATGTAACCAATACTTTGTCCTATGATATAAAATTTACCAATGACGTACAACATTTAACTAATATAGTGAGAAGTAACTGGAAGATTTTACTCTCAGATTTATCTGTCTCAGAAGTTATCAGTGAGAAACCAATATTTAGATATATGAATTGCATGAATCTGAAAAGGCTTCTATGCAAGGAGAAATTGGTTAATATACCCACTGATATAAGATCCCAAGTGAAAACAGGCACTTTTCCATGTGGTAAATGTTCTTTTTGTGGTTATATTTCTAAAAAATGTGGGCTTGCACCTCAAAGTACCAACTTGAATACAGTATCCACGTTTTATGCTAATTGTAATACCAAAAATGTGGTCTACCTTGCTAACTGTACTCTCTGTGAAGCTTATTATGTGGGTCTGACCTCACGGAGATTAAGGGATCGAATATATGATCACATATATAATATCAGAAGAAATAATTTCAACAATGCCTTGGCATTACACTGTAGTTCCCATCCTGAGCATAGGTTTTCATTTCAGGTACTACAGATAGTTGAACCCAACAGGAGGGAGGGTGATCACATGAATACCCTGGAAACTTTTGAATTGAGGTGGATCCTAAGGCTAAAGGCTCATATACCACCAGGTTTGAATACTATAGTCAATCTTCGACCGGCCTTAGTAGGACCTAGTTAATATTTGGTCCGTAATATAATGGCCACCTAGCTTTTTAGCTTGGATATGTTTAATATTCTTATGATGCAGAAGTATTATACCCTCTTCCATAACATCCAAAGATCTCATAGAAGTGTCCATCATGACAGAATTTATGTAAATAAAAAAGCATTGTTTTTTTCCTGTCTGTTAGCAACTACCATGTATATTGCATTGTAACCCAATGCTAATATCTTTCCTGAATATATCATGGTGGCTTATATATTGGTCTTTTGGACCGTCAACCTGAATGCTTGGATTGATTTGCCCCGTAGCATAACGTATTATTTTAGAATATGTCCCTTCACATGATTTTGTCTTTCTGCCCGGTTAAGAAAAAGGGGTACTACAATAATACTTGGATGGTTGGTTTTTTGAAAAATTCATGACTGATTGGATTTATTTGGCATTCTTGAAAAAACAATGTTCCATTTTCTAGGTCTTGTATTCTCACATTATAGCTCTATGTGCATTTTTGTATAATGTGAAATCATTAAATTTCTACTTTAATAAGCCATTTTGTAGAATTGCTTAAACCATCTCATGTTTTGGACAATCGGCCAATACACATTTTTAATGGCGCTAGTTTGCCAATGTTTTTAGCATGGATTTTGTTACCATTTATTATATAGTTGATTTTTGTATGATTACATAGTTATACACTATACATGCTATGATTTACCTATATAAATAATTGTTTTTAGGTTATCTAGTTAATATAGTTTTAGTTAACTACGTTTTATTCTTTATGGCTATTTTCATACTATGTGTCCTGATTTGAGTCTTTTATATCTAATAGCTCTGATATCATTAAATGTGTAAGCTTAAGGCGAAAGAAAAGGCAGACATGAACGGTAAAGTTATTTATCCGTAATGAGATAACATCTCAGTGAGAAAAAAAGAACACTATCTTGCAAGCATACATTATTCATATGATGGTTATATACGCTTGTTTTATTATTATTTTGTATTTAATACTACATATAGTTTTTGTCTTTTCACAGTATTTATTTACAACTAATATGGCTCACATCATGATACTAGTGGATGTGATACTTAATCCTATGGGTATAGTTTCTCCGTATGATATAAACAGGAATGTCTGGTTCCTGATTTACTTTGAGATAGTCTTTTAATTAGTAAGAGGCTTGGTATTATACAAGTACTGCCTAAGGCAATTGTAAATGTTTTTGGTGAATGTTGCGTTTTATATTTAGATATTTAAGCTTATATTTTTTATATATTTTTATATATTTTTTATATATTTTTTAGTATTCATTATTTTGCGATGGTTGACTTAACTATGTTTAAGTTGGGTTCTGTATGTTCTGAATCCTGATTTCTTAAATAGAATGACAATGAACTACAAATGAAGTTACGAAACTGGTGCTTTAACTCTGGTAATAATGAATGTAAAGCATAGACGCATCAACAGCTTTACCTTTTCTAAAAATGGGCATTACTTCCTGTTAAGTAGGACTGCATTTAGCAATTATGTCATCAATTAAGGGAGATTTATGCACATTGACATAAATATATTGCGTAAACTTTGAAATTATACACACTATTGAACTTATGAGTAGTTCCGTTAGGTTGTTTGTCTCTAAATGTTATGCTTAATGTATTTGAACAAGGAATCTTGATGTTGATTCAGAAAGTTAATATTGTGAATGAATCTAAGTTAATTAACATAGCTAATTGAATTATTGTAGGTAATGGATTATTATAAAAGGCATTGGTAGTTTTTGAAAGATTGTAACCTGATGAAGCGCAATTTTTATTGCGTGAAAGCGCTTGTTCCTGTTTTATTCTTGTCATTAAATGCTGTTTGACTCAATTCGTGGTGGTTTCAAGCAATTTCTTCAACACATGATACATCACAGTGTAAAACAATACATATGTCAGAAAATCTATGTTACACAAGCAGCACATACAACAATAGTTAAAGTATCGCCCCTATGTTACGCTCATTGTGTCTCCGTATTGGCAACCTATCTACAGATATCTTGCAGAAACAGGTTGCTAGATGTAGCTGTAGCACACAAAACCCTGGAGTGGAGTACAACTCTCCCTGGAAGGATTCATACACTTAGTATAGAAGGTCATGCTGGGCATGCTCCTACACTTAGAAAAATGAAGCCCATGTCTGACAACACAGTGGACTATAGATATCTGTTATTCACAGATGTCTGTACACACACAAACACACCAAGTTGTACAACATTTATACTTCACACACACACACATTGGATAGGAATACTCACACATATCTGAGGCCAACATAATATAATATGCCAAACATATGCACACACAGAGACGTGGGGAAGAGAGAGACAGACAGCGACAGAGAGAATCCTATTATGAGAACTTTCCCACCCAGTACACATCCCATTGAATTATATCACATGATGTGCTGATGTTATTCACTGCAGAAATTCCTTTTGTTAGCCCTCATCCCTATAGTCTCAGTGGTGCTTGTGATAAGTGTGCAACACTATAGCACAAACATGTATTCATGTAGCATTTGTAATCACAGTCCTGTCCATTGTAAAGTTGTGTGTGTGTGTGTGTGTGTGTGTTTCTAGATGAATGAGTTTGAGGCCATTTACACTCATTACACTTCTCATTGCCCTACTTTAGCACTCCTGCTGATGTCAGTCACCTTGAAATAACCCTTTGGGCAGCTTGCAGCTTTATAAGCTCCATGGTGCTCATGATAACTGTAATATTATAGTGTAGCAAGCTAATAAGGTAGGAGTTCTAATCCCAGTCCTGGCAATTGTGAAAGTCTGTGTGTGTGTGTGTGTGTGTGTGTGTGTGTGTGTGTGTGTGTGTGTGTGTGTGTGTGTGTGTGTTTCTAGACGAATGCGCTTGAGGCCATTCACACTCAATACACTTCCCATTCCCCTACTTTAGCACTCCTGCTGATGCCAGTCACCTTGAAATAACCCTTTGGGCAGTTTGCAGCTTATAAGCTCCATGGCACTTGCGATAACTGCATAATGCTATAGTGGAACAAACTTGTTCTAACAGGAGTTCTAATCCCGGTCCTGACAACTGAGAAAATGTTCATGTTTGTGTGATAGAGTGTGTGTGTGTCTTTGTAAAGACATGATTTTCAGGCCACTCACACTCACTACACTTCCCTTACCCCTCCTTTTGCACTGCTGCTGATGTCACTCACCTTCAAAGAAACCTTGGACAGCTTTCCAGCATTTAAGCTCCATGACACTCAAGATAACTGTGTGATACTATAAAGTAGCAAACTAGTTAGGTAGGAGTTCTGATCCTGGTCCTGGCCACTATGGGAATGTGGAGTGTGAGAGTGTGTGTCATTGTAGAGACATGAGTTTGAGGCCATTCACACTCAATACACTTCCCATTGCCCTACTTTAGCACTCCTGCTGATGTCAGTCAACTTGAAATAACCCATTGGGCAGGTTGCAGCTCTATAAGCTCCGTGGCACTCGTGATAACTGTACAATGCTATACTGTAGCAAGCTAGGTAGCTAAGAGTTCACATCCCAGTCTGGGCAACTGTAAAAATGTGTGTGTTTGTATGAGTGAGTGTGTGTATCTTTGTAAAGACATGGATTTTAGGTCATTCACATTCACTACACTTCCCTTACTCCTCCATTAGCACTGCTGCTGATGTCACTCACCTGCAAAGATACCTTTGCACAGCTCTTGAAAATATAAGCTCTGTGGTGCTCGTGATAACTGTGTAATACTCTAGCACAGCAAACTAGTTAGGTAGGAGTTCTAATCCTAGTCCTGGTAACTGTGAAAATGTGTTTGTGTGAGAGAGTGTGTGTGTCTTTGTAGAGACATGAGTTTGAGGCCATTCACACTCACTACACTTCCCTTTGCCCTACTTTAGCACTCCTGCTGATGTCAGTCACCTTGAAATAACCCTTTGGGCAGCTTGCAGCTCTATACGCTCTGTGGTGCCCATGATATCTGTGTAATGCTATAGTATAGCCAAGTAGGTAGGTAGGAGTTCTAATCCTGGTCCTGGTAACTGTGAAAATGAGTGTTTGCATAAGAGAGTGTGTGAGTCTTTGTAGAGACATGATTTTGAAGCCATTCACACTCACTACACTTCTCTTACTCTTCCATTAGCACTGCTGCTGATGTCACTCACCTTCAAAGATACCTTTCGACAGTTTCTAACATATAAGTTCTGTGGTGCTTGTGATAACTGCATAATGCTATAGTGTAACAAACTAGTTAGACAGGAGTTCTAATCCTGGTCCTGCCAACTGTAAAAGTGTGTGTGTGTGCCTTTGTAGAGACATGATTTTAAGGCCATTCACACTCACTACACTTCCCTTACCCCTCCTTTAGTACTGCTGCTGATGTCACCTTCAAAGATACCTTTGGACAGCTCTCCAACGTATAAGCTCCATGGTGTTTGTGATACTGTAGTGCAAAACGCTACTTAGGAAGGCATTCTAATCTTAGTTCTGGTAATTGTAAAAGTGTGTCTGTGTGAGTGTGTCTGTGTATCTGTAGGTTGAAGCCTTTTGTGTCCATACACAGCCAGAACATTTCAAGGTGTAATACTTTACAACAGCTGCTGATGTCACTCACCTAAGATGTATGCTTGGATGCTGTTCTACCTATAAGCTCCATGGCAGGTGTGTGTTTGTGTGTGTGTGTGTGTGTGTGTGTGTGTGTGTGTGTGTGTGTGTGTGTGTGTGTGTGTGTGTGTATATATATATATATATATATATATATATATATATATGTTTGTACCCTAAATATTTTGGCCCCATTTACACCCAGTATACTTCTCAGTGCCCTACTTTAGCAGTCCTGCAGATATCACTCACTTTAGAAGTACCTGTTGGCAACCCTGAACCATGTAAGTTCAGTGGTGTGTGTAGTAAATACATAACATGAAGGTCTGAAACCATAGTTAGATAGAGGTTTGAACCTCACTCCTGGTAAATGTCTGTGTAGGGAAAAGTATTTTATGAAATCTCTCACCCACTACATCACACAATGCCATTATTTACAAAGGTTGGTGATGTCCCTCACCTTAGAAGGACCTTGGGACAACATCCATTCTATAAGCTCTGTGGCACATGTGATAAATGCATAACACTGTAAGTAGCAATACATAGATAGGTAGGGGTTCGAAACTCAGTACTGGTAAGTGTGTGTGTGTGTGTGTGTGTGTGTGTGTGTGTGTGTGTGTGTGTGTGTGTGTGTGTGTGTGTGTGTCCATCACCAGTATCCTGTGTGGGTGTTGGGGTGATTGTGTAATAACAAGATCCATTGGGGGGTGGGTTTTGCTACATTATTATATTGATGACCGAGTATATGTCCCAATGTCCACATTACAAGGTCAACAGTTGTCAAACACTGTAGAGGTTGGTGTAGACAATCTACAGCCCTAAATGTATAGTGCCATATGCATTGACTATGTGACAGTATGGAATAGTTAACAATGTAGACAACCCTTCTAATACTCAGAGACCACTCTCCATCAAAGAATCATACACAAACACACTTGGCTAGGCATCAACCACTATATCAGTAGTTCTCTTGCAAACTGCCTCACAGATAGTACCCACAGTGTGATTGCAGTGGTCTCCATGTCAAACCGATGACCAGACATGACTGGTGTCTAACAGGGTACAGACCCATGTCCTCTCATGTTTGGAATCTACCCTTCTGAGGTGCAGGAGAACACAAAGACACCCTGGATGAAAATCTTTGCATTCAACAGTAAGGTGGGTGGCAGCATTCCCAATCCATGTGATGTTGACATCATGCACAAAGGCCACTCTGACACCTATGACTGTTGTCAGAACCCTGGACATTACCTCAATGTCAGGAGATGTGCTGCTGTTACCTTTGGGAACACCATGGCTTACATGAGGTAATACATTGGTGGTAGTCCACTGAACAGCGACATTGTTATAACAGAATGGGGAACACAGGTCGACAGTCAGCTGTCTGTTGACCACAACAGTGCCACTGACAACAGAAAGTACTTTGATGTGTTACATTTCCTAAGTGTGTGTTATACAGCAAGTAAAAGAACATGGTCACCCTGTATCCTCCCCTCAGTAGCCCAAGAGACCGGGGTTTGAAACCGGTCATAATACACTCCAAATCGGCTATAGCCACAGTTCAAACTTGTGAACAGCAAATGCAAAGCAGGACACTGCCATCAGACTGCTTCAGTGTGTGGGTAGTCTAGTTCTGCTGTTGTGCAGTGCTCTTATTGACCAACACTAATATGACCATATTGTGGACAATACAGTCTAACCTTGGTGTCATAACACCTTAACACATTTCCACACATGCTTTTTGAAAAGGTGATGTACTGTTGTCCAGAAGTTACCCAGGGCTGGATGTTGTTTGTTGTGATGAACAGCTGCCATCTCCCAAACACACTCTATATCCAAGACATGTGGAGACCATGGAATATTGTTGTCACATGTAGTACACACCCAGTACTTTCCACAGATGTTTGACTCTCCTTCAGTGTTGCTGTATTGCTCTTGGCAGCCTCCCTGGACATTGTTGGTATTGTATCCTCCACTTACATGTAGGGATGTCCACTTCTTCAAAATGTCACTGTTGCGCTATATCTGGAACACCTTTTGATGACTATCTGCACTGTGTTCCATGGCATATGCAATGCTGCGGGTATGTTTCTGTAGCCTTCTCCAGGCTGATACCTTTCTAAAATGTGATCCTTTTCAGCATAATAAGCTGTATGTGAGCCATGACTTTTGCTGTAGCAGGCAACTGTGCATCTATGTTAGAATATTCTTGGTATGTGAGCTGAGTGTTATTTGCAGTTATTCCAAAAGTCCGTAATTGATGGCAGATGTGTATCCAATATGATGTTCTGCGTGGTTTTGTCACATGTTGCTAAACCACAGTATGGGCTTCAACGTGTGCACACTTATGCATCTAGTTTATTGGACATTGTCCATGTCACATACTTCCACTAACAGATTAGTTTGTTTGACAATTGCATTGTACAGATCATAGGTCACATGAAAGGCTGGACAGATGTTTGGTCTTGTGAATTGTGCTCACATTGTCATATAATACAAATACCTGGCACTGTAACAGGTGTGTACACCTGTTGTATGCACTTTATAACATCAATGTATACAATATGTCAGTACTTCTGGCCCTTTGCCCACACATTATGGAAATCTTTACCAGGTGTCCTCCAATGACAGGTTTGTGAGGTAGGTATGCTACAGAGACATGACAACAAATACAAATATGCCCCTGTGATATACACTGTGATATTAGGTTGTGAACCCCACCAGAAGTGATCATGCAGATATAGGAAGTTGTGTGCATGCTCACATGCATGACCTTAACATCCCTGGGGTACTGGTGAGCCACAACAGTCAATTCTCATACTCACTGGCTTCTGGCTGCTGTACCTCATGTAGACTAGACGGACCGAGGTAGCTGTGAAGGAGAGGTATTGTTAGCTGATTCACAATATGCATTTGTCCATGATTAATGCTACAGTTATGCACAGGTACAGTATAAACTATGATATTACACATTTTGCTGTCATTTACCATAGATGTGCACTTATGTGCATTACTAAACCCCAACCATTGATGTATTTTGCACTGATATATGCATCTAAAGACTCTATAAAACACAGCTGTAATGCAACCTCAGTACAGTGATGTGCACTTTTGCCTTACCTGGATGCCCCTTGCCTGTTCCCTGGGTGCCATCCCACATCCACGACTGTTATGTTCTGAGCTGATGTAATAGTGGGGGCTACCCCAAGGTTGGCCAGGAGCTCTTCCATTGCCGTAAGTGGGTCCTCTCTGACTGCCCCACCACTGGTAGTGGAATGGTCCCTCACTACGGCAGCAGCCCGCTACTGGGCACGCCAAATCAGGTCAGTCGTCCTTTGTCTGACCTGATCATATGTCCGGCCATGATGGTCCACATTGTTGACTCTTTCTATGATCTCATCCCATAGGGCAGTCCTCTTCCACTGATGTTGGCAACCCCAATGAAAGAGGATGTCATAATTCTCCAGGATGGCCTCAGTTATGGCTGCAGTCTCCTGTTCGGTGTAGGTGGGCTGCCTCTGCATGTCATCTGGAAGACATAAACAGGGAAACACAACACAGGACCTCAGACATTGCATAGACTTCCTGACAGAGACAGCACATGACTAATTATCATCAGGAGCCACTACATACAAACACATCATACCCTGTACCTAGCAGCACTGTATGAACATGCATTGTACTCCTGATTCTGTTCTGTCATATTCCCCCTATGAGGGCCAGTTCATTCCATAAATCACCATTCACATTTGTGTAGAGGGGTGACAGTGTCTGTGTTCCTTGCAGATGGGCTGTCAATGCTGCATAGGCTTGGCTCGCATACAGTGCGTAATGGAGCTGAAAGTATATGTCTGAGTTCATGTAGGATGCAGACAGAAATGTTATCAGTCCCCAAGGGGACTTGCTATTTTCAGGTTTAAGTGGACGGTGTGCACCTGATCCATGATGATGAGGGTAGGGGTGCATGTGGTGTGCATATCCACCTATACTGATGTTGAGCCAAGTGGGTGATGTTTGGCCTGAACTAGTCTGCAGCAGGTTGGCTGTAGTGATGGTGTGTGTGTGTGTATGTGCTATGATTGATCTCCATTACAGGGTGGGCTAGGTTGTTCCCTATGAGACTGCAGACATATGTGAAGATGGTCTTCTGGTTGCCCTCGGTGGATGTGTCCGATTTATACTCAGAGTCAGCCTTACAGTAAACCACCTGTGACCTACTATGGTTATCCAGACAAAAGATTACATGCTAGCCAGTTGGTGCCTGCTCCTACTTTCCCCTGTACAGCCACTATAGCATCCCATTATTTGCTTTGTGCACTACTGCTGTCCAGCAAAGGTGTTTACTCTACTTTGCTGGAGAAAGGTTGTAAAAGTTAGGTATTGCTGAGGCCATACAGCTAAGTGGTTGGTCATATAACTGTTTGTAGTAGGCATGGACCCAAGGTCATAACACAGCTGGACACCTCTGCTATTTCTACATGATATTCCTGCCCATGACAGTACCCATGTCTATGTCCGGGCAATGCAACAACCATTAGCTGTAGAATTGTAACACTGTTGGATGCACAGACATTAGGATTACACACATGTACAACATGTATGGCTCATTTACATGATGTTTTGCATCCCATGTCATGTGTTATGATCAACCAGATACACATAACCATACATGCATACACCTGCACAGGTAATAACTGCTATACATTTCTGTTCTATGTCAGTATGGCACACTGTCATAACCCTTTTGTTGCTCAGGTTCATAGATTAGTACTAAGCTAACTACCCTTGTGAGCCATTTTAAGCCTAGCCAGTTATCCCTTGTGAGACTCAAACCCTGCACCTTGTGTTTATAAGGTGAACACCTTAACCCTTAGGCCACTCTCCCAACCCCAGTAGTACCAGTACTCAGTTATTTCTGTAAATCTGGTAGGGTGGGACATGTGGAGGACACCGTACATACATGGTGAGGTATGGGCCAACATTAGTGACACTGTCTTCATATCACTGTAATACACGTACATCAATTGATAGTTGGTAGCCTTTGAATTCACTGTCATACCCTGGAGGATGTGCGATGCTCCTATAGCAGGCAGAGAGGGGAATGTCTTGGAGCGTGGTAGTAAGTGGTAGTAACATTTACTGTTGTGTGTATGGCTGGTATTGGTACAGAGCTAGTAGATATGATGGACAGATGAAAGGTGGTTATATTGTATGTGACACAGACAAGTTGGAAGGGGGTTATGTCTATGTGCATCATACTCAGGTACAAATAGTTTTAACATGGTGTGTCTGTGAGGGGAAAGGGTGTAGGTGTTAACCTAATGGAGCATTATGCCAAGAGTGTGTATGGCCATGATAAGAGTGTCATGTAGAGCATGATCTATGCATCTGTGAATTAATGGTGTAATGATGACAGTTGTTAGTGCATATGCTCCACTAGTTGCGTGTGTGATGGATAAGACTGATGTACTTTGCAGTGGTTGGATGAAGTGGTGATGACGGCACCCAAGGGTGAGAGAGTGGTGATTGGAGCAGATTTCAATGAGAAAGTAGGTGAAGGAGACAGGGGGATGCAGAATTGATGGGCAGGTATGGTGTTAAGCAAAGGAATGCAGAAGCTGAAATGGTGGTGGAGTTTGCAAAAGAGGTTGAACATGGCTGTGTTGAATACGTATGTTTACAATGCCAAGTAGCATAGGGTGACAGGCAAGAGTGGAGGAAGATGCACACAAGTGGAGTTTCACCTATGCAGGTGGGCCTGTTTGAAGGGGATTGGAAACAGTACAGTGATGACAGGGGAAAGTGTGGTTAGGCAGCAGGGGATGATGGTCTCTGGTATGATGTTGGTGATCAAGAAGTGAGGGTGGAGTTTGAGGACAGCACCATGGATCAAATGGTGGCTACTGCAAAAGGGTATGTTAGGTTGGGTTCAGGGAAGAATTACAACAGGCAATGGGTGGCAGCAAAGAGTTACTAAATGTCTGGTTACATACATCTGGTCAAGTAAGGGAGATAAGTAGAACAGGGCTTGATGGGACATCTGGACAGAGGAAGGGAGACAAGTAGACCTGGTTGTGGAATGAGGAAGTCCAGGGGAGTATACGGTGTAACAGGTTTGTGAAGGAGAAGTGGGATTGTCAGATAGATGAAGACAGTAGACAGAAGTATAAGGAGATGGGGTGCATGGCAAAGAAAGTGGTGGCAAAGGCTAGGGATGGGGCGTCTGAATGGTTGTATATAAGGCTGGACACCAACGATGGAGGATAGGACACATACCAATTGTCTAGACAGAGGCACGTAGATAAGAGTGATGTGCAGCAAATAAGTCTGATAAAGGATAATATAGGAAACATATTCACAAGTGAGGAGAGTGTGTACAGCAGATGGAAACAGCATTGTTATGGGCTGTTGCATGAGAAGAATGAGAGAGGGAGAGAGAGAATATTGGATGATGTGAGTTTGGTGAATCAGGAAGAGCAACAGATTATTAAGGAGGAAGTAAGGATAGCTATGAAGATGTGCAAGAATGGTAAGGCTGTTGGTCCAGATGACATACCTGTGGATGCATGGAGTTGTTTAGGAGAAATGGCAGTGGTCTTCTCAGCCAGATTGTTTACTGTGATCCTGGAAAGTCAGAGGATGCATGAGGAGTGGGGAAAATGTGTTTGTGTACTGATTATGAGGATAATGGTGTGCAGAGCTGCAGTAACTATGGAGGGATAACATTGATCAGTCACAGCATGAAGTAATGGTAGGCTGGGTTAAGAAGGGTGGTGAGGATTACTGATCAGCAGTATGGTTTCATGGCAGGAAAGATCAGTACAGATGTGATGCTTGCTCTGAGAGTGTTGATGGAGATGTACAGAGAAGGTTAGAAGTAGCTGTGTTATGTCTTTGTGTACTTAGAGACAGCATATGACAGGATGCCTAGAGAGGAGTTGTGGTATTGTATGGGGAGGTCAAGAGTGGGAGAGGAATCCTTAAGACTGCTACAGGATATGTCCAAGGCTAGTGTGAAAGTGGTGATCTCTGCATTGGGAGTGACAGAGGCATGTCAGGTGGAGGTGGGAGTACATCAGGGATCAGCTCTAAGTCCTTTATTATTTGCAGTGGTGATGGACAGGTTGACAGACATGGTCAAATGGGGCCCCTGTGAGTGTGCTGTTTGCAGATGACATTCTGGTCTGTAGTGAAAGTAGGGAACAGGTTGTGGAGACCCTGGAGAGGTGGAGTTATGGTCTTGACAGGGGGGAAGAATGTTGGTCAGCAGGACTATGACAGAATATATGTGTGTGGATGGAGGAATGGTGAGGATGCAGGGAGTATAGATTGCAAAGGTGGATAAGTTTAAATACTTGGGAACAACAGCTCAGAGTAATGGGTAGTGTGGGGGAGAGGTACAGAAGAGAGTGCGGGCAAGATGCAGGTGGTGGAGAGGAGTGTCAGGAGTGATTTATGACAGACAAGTACCATTAAGAGCGACAGGGAAGGTCTACAAGAGGATGGGGAGACCAGCTGTGTTATATGGGTTGTAGACAGTGGCACTGATAAAAAGGCAGGAGATGGAACTGGACATAGCAGAGTTAATGACATTATGATTTGCATTGGGTGTGACAATGGTGGACAGGGGTAGGAACATGTATGTTAGGGGCTAAGCTAGGTTGGATGGTTTGGGGACAAAGCCAGAGAGTGGCAGGATGATGTTGGTCTGGACATGTGATGAGTAGGTATGCTGAGTATATCTGGGAGAGGATGAGGCAGCTATGTAAGAGGAAAAGGGGAAGGCCTAAGATAAGGTGTATGTATGTATGTATGTGGGGATAGCGGACATGTAGCTGGTTGGTGTGACAGAGCAAGATGCAGAGGACTGGAAGACATGGAGACAGGTGACCTGCTGTGGTGACCCCTGATGGGAACAGACACATGAAACGGAAGGAGAGGTTGTAATGGCAGTGTTCACAGGTTGCCAATTATTTGGCAGAAATAACACAACTCTTTGAGTGTATTACTACAAACCTGAGGCACGCATATGGTCAGTGTGCATAACAGTGGACAGTTGAATGGTATGAGCTCAGTATATGACATGCAGCTCAACACACATAGCTGCAACAGTATTGTACCATACAAATACCCTGCACAGGCCCCTCACATTTCTGATACAAACATGTATATCATACTTGTATTCACAATTAACATATGGATATATCCAATATGGCCTAGCAGTGTCACAGTCAGTATTGTTCAACACGCACTCCAGTAGTAGTCATATGTGAGCCATCCTTTCCTGGGGTCTGTCAGGGCCTGAGCTGTGTTCTATGTCACTGCAGACAGACACAGATGCCATGGCCATAGGTTGTAATCAGCAATATATCAGTACAGCAATTGTTGTTGAGAAATATTTGTTGAGCTTCCTATTTTCCACTTTTACATACCCCCTACTACATTCCATTACATGCTTACTTGTTTGACATACCTTATCATTTTTTTTCTGGATCAGTTTCTGTTCTCCACAGTTTCAGTGTGTGGATCTCTGTTGCTGTGGATGTTTTTGTTTTGTTTTTCCTCTTTCTTTCTTTCTTTCTCTCTCTCTCGGATAGTTGTAGGTTTTAAATCTGTTTTGCATAGGCAGCAGCTTGCCTTTTGTAAGTAATGCTCATGATCAGCTGATGGTGTGTGGACGAATTGTCATCCCTCACTTGCTATTGGGTCTATATTAAAATCTTGAAGTCTGACAATATCGAATACGATATTGTTGACATGAAAATATCGAAAGCGCACTACATCGAACGTTTAAATGGAAAATCTCCATAGGGGGAGATTTCCGTTTACTTCAATGTAGTGCGCTTTTGGAGTTGGTATATTTAAGTAGTGGGGTGTGAGGGGCACAGCACCCACCCCCCTGCCTACACACTATTTATTTATTTATTTTTTAATTTAGGTTTTTTTTTGTTTTTGATGGTTTAAGACTTTGCTCACTAAAGTTCGATATTTAGTGATTCAAAGTTTTAAACCTTCGAGATTATAATCTAGACCCCTTGCTAATTGAATGTATAACAGCTGAGGTATCATTCCAGAGCTAATAGTATGGAAACACACTCCTATAACTAAGTACTTCATGTGGATGTTGCCCCTTTTCCTTGCCTGTAAGCCGAACTTCATGGAGGTCTGACAAACAGCATCACAGAGAGTAGTTAAACATACCTCTTACAACAAAGATTGTGGAGATAGACCAACAAACTGGGGGAGGATGTTCCAGACACAGGGACAGAATGTAAGCATTGCTGTTATACATTTGAAGTAATGCTAGTTTGACAGGGTTTATGTGGATATGTCTGTTCTGCATGATTTTAAGTCTGACAGTGTTATGTCGTTGACATAACCCTCACCTGTTGGGCTATTTAAAGACTGGCCAGGGGTTGGACTCTTATATTTGATGTGTTACTCACACATTTTGTTTTCTTTGGTAAATCAGTAGCATACTCTGAGGATTGCAGTCAGTAAATGCTAACATCCATGTGTGTTTCTGACTTCATATAACTCAGAACAGATATGTTGCAACAAACCCTGGAACACCGCCAACTTTCTCAGTGCATAACAACAATATTTCAAGTATGGCAATGTATATGGGCCTCTGTCCACCAATTATGTCAGGCTTTGTCCAGATTTCATACAGTAGGAGGTTGATATGTATAATGGTCTATTATTTAGTGCTGCCATTCCTGCTGAGGGGAAAGGCTGGAAACATGGAGTCTGTACATTCCAGAGGTCAGTGTATGGAGAATGCTCTTAGATGCCCATGTAACATATGTTATGTGGGGGAGAATAACACGTTTTAAAACTAGGCTGTTAGAACATATAAGACATATTACTGATAAGAAAGCTGTTCTGTAGCTGTACATTTGAATAAATCACACCATGGGGACAGTAGTGGGTTCCAAGATACTGTTTTGGAATAAGTCTGTTCCTCAGTTTGAAGAAACATTCATAAATGGACAATTGTTATGTACAGAATCAATGTACTAATATTAAATGCGATACTTTATCCCTTAGGGGGTTAAATGAGGAGTGTAATTGGAGGCTGTGTATTTAATTATGTAATTAAGTGTTAATTGCTTCTTGTGATTAATGCAAATATTTCCTGTAAGGTTCTACTCCTTAAAGGCTTTGGCCAGGACATCAGAGTATAATAAACATGTGTGAATTACTGACTGGTTGTATTTCTCTTTGCAATATTCAGTCATTTTAGTTGTTTTGCTACTATAGACTACTAAGTTTTTTGGACATGTCATTGAGGACTGCTTTCATGTAGTAATGGCATACCTTTTAGTTTCAGACTTCTATCTTTTCAAAACATTCATCCTAATGCATAACCTGTTGGCTATCTACTTTCTGTCTGTGCTCTGTACAGATGTGCAGATGTCAGGTATTGCTAAGGCCATACCACTTTGTAGGTGCCCACATAGTATTCTGCTGTGTGCCTGGACACTGCTGCTAGTTCCAACATATGGAACATTCCGTAATGTGGGCCTTGCCCCTTTTCCTTGCCTGTGTGAGGGACAATACAGAGGTGGTCGGCTACAGATTTTCATACAGTAGGTGGCAATATGTCACAGGAAAGGACATGTGGAGACAGCCAAACAACATTGGGGACATATTCCCAGATTTGTGAACAGATTCTATGTTATCAGTGCTGTTATACACATGGTGGATTGATAGATTGACAGGGTTTGTGTGGACATGCATTCCGTGAGTGACTTCACAACTGTCAGTGATATGTCTCAGAAATACCTCCCCACTGGCATGCTGTCCACAGACTGGCCACATGTTTGCATGTTCTGTTTTGACTGTTCCCCAGACAGTTGGTGTCCTTGGTAAATCAGTTGTGGATTCTGGGGAATGCAGTCAGTAAATACTCACATCTATTGGTATTACTGATGTCATATTCCTCATAATGGATATGTTACAACTAACCCGGTAACATCTGCAACTCTCTTAATGTATGACAGCAATATGTCCAATCTAACCCTGTGTTTGTGCCTCTGTCCCCAAATGATGTCAGGCTTTGTCCAGATGTCAGTGAGGCTCAGACATATTTATTATCATTATTTCTTGCCTTCATTTCTGCTATCATCCCAGTGATGTAGCAGACCCACAGACATGTCAGGGAAAAGGCCATAGATACGAGTCCTGAGCCTGTACATTCTGAGGTGAACTGTACATGTTAGAGGCCTGTGTATGCCTGACTATTGTTAACAGACTGCCAGGATTGTGTACACATGTCATATGTACATGTTATTTGGGTTGTGTATGGAGGGGGTGGATGTAAGTGTTATGGCTCCTTCTTTATCTGACTGTGCATGCTGTTCCAGTTTCTGCTGATCTATTGGCTGTATGTGTTTGTAGGGGCAGACTGAGACATGTCCTGTACCAAGGTCAGGATTCAGACTACACTGAGAATTGGGACTGTATGTGTAGGGCTAGTGTGTGAGTGGCGATGATGTATTTGTTCAGTCTGTAGACTCTACTGTTCACTTGACTTACCGGTATGTGACTGTGACTGTGACTGTGGTGATATTGGCTGTGGCTATGCACTTTCACACTGGTGTCTGTCAGTGCTGTTACATCCTGTAGTGCATGATATATTTGCAAATACATGTGTAATTACCCATAGCAGATTCCCTAATTCAGTTACTTGTGCTATTTCACTAAATATATGTTAGAGCATACAGGAGGGTGTTACTACAGCAATTGTGTTAGCTTATCTGTGCCAGTACTTCAGATACATCCACATTTTCATGACTTCCACCCACCACTTTGCCAGCCTTTGTCCAGATTAATTGCAGTAAGGGGTTCTGAGCATACCTGTCAACTGGCTGGATTGTTTCAGGATATCCATGTTTCTTGCTCATATTTCTGGTCTATTTTACAGATTATTCTCATTTCACTGGTATATCACTGTGATGATATGATTGTTGCCAGAAAATGAGGACATACATTTCATTTACCTACCTCACATCCATCAGAATATGTATGCTAAAACAAACTGTGTCACTCTGTCAAGAAGAATACAGGGAACATTGACCTCTTCCTTCATGGATGCTAATGCGTTAGTACTGAGACGTCCCACATATAAGGACTGTTTGACCACAGTGGCAATAATGTAGTGGTCAAAAGATACATTGCTGTCAACCTGTGTACCCAGATCTCTTATAATGCCTTCTTTGTTCAGGGGACTACCATCAATCTGATCAGTCATGGGAACAGGGTTTTCCCCAAAGGGGATGACAACACATTTTCTGACATTGAGCTTAAGGCCATGGCTCTGACACCAGTCATTGGCCTCAGTAAGGCCTTTCAGTAGCTGCCAACATCACTTGGGTAGTTAATAATAGCCCCCAACTTGCAATTGTCTGCATACGTTGTCAGCCAGAGTCCCTTCATGTTGGCATGGACTTAAGAGAAGTTGATACCAAACACGAGAGGACCCAGAACAGAATCCTGTGGGACTCCACTTATGACTGCTCAGCAGTCTGACGTGGAGTCAGCTATTTCCACAGTCTGAGTCCTAACTGTAACCCATTTGCAACCCATCTAGTGATATAGGGGTTGATGCCTAGCTTAGTGAGTTTTTGCATGATGCCTGAGTGCGGAATGTTATCAAAGGCTTTGGCCAGATCAAGGTAGGCTGTATATGCCACCTTGCCTTCATCCATAGCTCAGGTGACTGACTCCAAGACATTGACCAGATTGATTGAGCAGATATGACCTACCCTTGACAACAGTAAACTGTGTGGGATCCCGAGGCTGCGGATTCCCATATCCCTGTTTATTAGGTGCATGATAATGCATTCCAAAGCTTTGCATAACAGACATGTCAGGCAGTTGGGGTGGTAGTTTCCAGGGTCTGTAATCACACCTCATTTGTAGAGAGGGGTGACTGTAGCAGTGCACAATTCAGTAGGGACAAAGCCTGAAGTGAGGCTATGCTTGAACAGGGTACAAAGGTGAGGTGCCAGGTGACTCTGTAGTTCATGTAGAACACAGCCAGGGATATTGTCAGGTCCCATAGAAGCTGTATTCTTGGCGTTGGACAGTGGTGTTTTAACCTGTGCAGCAGTAATACATTGTCTGGCAGTGTACTGGTATTGTGTTTGGTCTTTGGTGGGGAGAGGGGTAAAGTTTACACTCAATATGTCAGCCAGTATATTGGCAATATTTGTTGGCTCAGTCTAGGAGGTACCATTGTCTAGCAGCTCAGAACAAATCTTGGTATTGCCGTGGAGATTCTTTACATTAATGTTTGAGGCCTTGTGATTGTATTTACTATGTGCTCCAATTCCATTTTCACAGCTAACTTTGTAGTATTTGATGAGGGATCTCAACTTTTAATTGAGGCTGATATGGGTCTTTTCCCAGTATTGGGACTTCACCTTATTCCCTCCTTCTATTGTACAGTTTCTTTATGGCCGGTGACTACCAGATGGGCTTCCTTTTTTGGAGGTGAGGGTCTTGGTTCTATTGGGTATGGCGGTATCTATGCATTTGTGTACGTGTTCATAGTGCATTGTTGTTTGATTCAGTAGTCATGCAACTAGTCTCCATTTGCATGGCTTCCATGAGGTTAGCCTTCTCTGTTTTTAGGAGGCCATAGTTAGGTTTGGGAAGGTTTTTCATGGTGGTTACCTGTGCGGGGGGGGGGGGGGTTGTGGATTTCCAAAGGTGATTACTTTGTGCTCAGATATAACAAGGGAGGAGTTTGACTATTGGTGTACAGCAACAGTCACCAAAGTTAGTAAGGACCAGGTCGATGTGATGGGCAAGTGCATCGGTGCATGAGTAGCTTTCCCAGTTAATGGTGGGGTAGTTGAAGTCAACCAGTATGAGAGTATTAGGTTGGACACTAATATTCTCCAGGGTGTTTAGGGACATAGAGTGTGAGTCTTGGGACATGTATGAGGACCTATAGCAGGCTACAACCTGAACCACTGTCATACCCAATGTTAGCTACACCTGCAGGATCTGTAATGCATAATGTTGGTCTATCACTCTGGAGGTGTGTGCAGACTTTATGAATATGGAAATACCACCACCTTTGGAGCTTCAGTCCAAGTTCTGCAGCTAAAAGGTGTGAATGAGCTATAGGCTGGTAGTGCAGGGATGCTTCCTGCTACCTTTAACCAATTTTATG
>NC_056742.1:189820904-189860904 GCF_019279795.1 Protopterus annectens
ACAGGATATAGGGGTGATATATGACACATATGGGGGTAAATACCTTGGAAGGGGAGGGTTGTTAGGTAATCAGAAGTACACGAGCCCCCAAATGGGTACAGTGGAAGTGGGGGTCCCCATCCATGGGCAGTCACCACTGCACCTTCATGGCCCCAAAGGTGTCTGTGCTGGAGGCTGAGCAGGAGTGGCAGGCTGACCCTCTAAATGTGTCATGCACCCCTCAAGCTGGCATAGCAGACCTCTCAATTCCTTGCAGAGCTCACTACGCACCAGACCCTGGACCTGGCTTCATGTGACAGGATCCTGTCAGTGCCTGTGCCCAGGGGGGGGATGAGCTCCATCCCCTAAAGAGTTTCCTCCCAAAGGTGGTACAGGACCAGAAGACAAGGAGGTCCCGGTGTGGGTCCCAGATGTGCTGGTGCCCAGTGCCATGGCCAGATAAGGTGGGAGAGGTGGATCTGATGGGATTGGCTTACCCAGATGTGCTATGGTGTTGCAGTTTTAGAACACATGTTGGATAGTAATGGTAAACACATTCCAGGATTAGTTATAAGAGCATGCATGAGTATTCCCATTAACCCTAAACAACAGATTTGGAACATCTGCATAGCAAGCAGAACACATGCATATATGGAACCACAGTGGGCATTACACCAGCATGCAGGTTACATTGATAGCAACCGGCCAACAATGATAGTATTTGAACAGGGAATGTTAATTGGAAAACATTTAAACATTTGTAGAACAATAGGACACATGTACCAATGGTAGGTTTGGGGGAAAAACATACCCATTCATTTTTTTGTTTAGATTATTGGTGAAGATAAGATAGGGGTGAGAGAGAGAAATGTCAGTTAACAAATGTAAATGCTTGCAGTGATCACAGCTTTAATGATCATTGTTCTAATCATTACTCTACAGGTATTATTACAACAACCTATGGCTTTGGGTTGGGCAGTGGTATGTCTGTGCATGGTGCATAATTACAGCCTTCTTGTCGCTACTTTATACCTTCTCTTACGTGGAAGACCTGAGGATGACATTTCTGTAATACTACCTGACTATATTCACATAGGGTTACATATGTGCACTCATACTCTGTTTGTGTGTGTGTGTGTGTGTGTGTGTGTGTGTGTGTGTGTGTGTGTGTGTGTGTGTGTGTATGTGCGCGTGTGTGTGTGTGTGTGTGTGTGTGTGTGTGTGTGTGTGTGTGTGTGTGTGTGTGTGTGTGCGTGTGTGTGTTACTAGCATTCTCGCCTTGATTTCTATCGGTCACCCTGGTTGTTGGCAGTAGTGACCAGTAGCTGTGACAGCATGACACTTTTGAACATTTCTTGGAAGACCACTTGGTGTGTGTACTTATCTTGCTGTCATTTGCAGCCTTGGGGTTGGACCATGGGTGTTGGACACAGTATAACTACAGCCTTCTTATAGCTACGTTATACCTTCTCTTACCTGGATGACCTGTGGAGAAAATTTCTGTTAATACTACCTGACTATTTCTACAAATATTCACAAAATCCTAGGTGAAATTATGCATACAGCTTACTACCACTCCTGGGATTCTAACCATGGCTGTTTCTGCTAAAAATACAAGTGTGTGTTTCATCAGGACAAGCTATTGAGAAACTGCTGCCTCTTCCTTGAATGTTTTCTTTCTAATTTTCTCTTGTTTGTACAATCTGACCTTGCAATTATGACATTCTTATACATACATTCCTATACGTACCTTTTGACATAGCACAGTGTAGAAAACAGTGGTTAACACAACATTACTATTCAGATATCAGATCTTAGTCCATGAAACTTTTCATATCAGTTAATCTCATGCCTTACAGAGGCACTAACTTTGTCAGATGAGACTTGATTGTTTAATGCTTTCAGAACTATAGTTGCTGTGCATAACCTGTACACATTTCAATTCATACAATACCAGAGTAAACACAACCAGTCCAGGGTTTTGAATTTTATTGACAGGCAGTTACAGTTTTATTTATATATAACCTATATGAGACTATTACTGTAATATTGTCTGGTTTATTTAGTACAAACCATACCCATTTTTAATACTGCAATGTGACAGTCTACTCCTTTATATTTATTTGGCATGAATAATTACAAGCTAGATTGTTACTCACCAGCCTCGTGATGCAGCCTTTGCAACCTGCTTGCATGTGCTTCCTGGTTCACAGCCCACTCAGCTAGAGCTGTAAAGAAGATAGAGAAACATTTATGCATACCTATCCATCACATACACAGGCTGGTCTTTGGTAAATAGTTATTGATATGAATACTTACACATGCCTGGAACATCATTCCTGTGCCATTCTTCTTGGACCCACTGGTCCAAGAGCTCCCTCTTCCTCCACTTCAAGTTGGCATAGTGGTGCTGGACCTGCTCACTAGTCCAAGGGATGTCAGTGGCACTGGTGTTATCGTGGGTGAGACTTTTCCAGGCCTCTGCTTTGTATTGGGAGTCCTGTTACTGGTCCTTCAGCAGTCTCACATCATGTTTTTTAACAAGGAGTCCTACCATTACCTAGGACTCCTGTATGCCCCAGTACTGCGCGTGAAAGCGCATAACCTCTCCAACCCTAGTCATACTGCCTACAGTGTGGAGCTATAACTGGTTATGAGCTGTATTCTCACTTGTGAGTTTAAAATACGACCAATTTCCCACCCTTTGTCATGATTGGATGGTTTTGAATATGCTGAGCTAAGCTAATCTATGGACAAACCTGCTTAGCTAAAGTTGGCACTGTTTAAAGGGGCAGGTTCAGCACTGATTACCAATGGGCAAATCCACTTAGCTAGGCTACTCATTCCTTAGCCTTCATATTTCAGCAATGCTTACACACGGTAAGCATAGCTGTGCAATGCTTAGCATTACTTAAGTTTTATTTTATAGACTATCAGCTTTATGGGATTGATTCATCATTCCTGACATATTATAATTTTATGTTTACCTTCCTTGACATCCCCCATGTGCCTTCATTACATTTATTTTTGTGTTACTATACTGTATGGGGCACTTGTGTTTATATGGGGGTTTCACATTTTTTTCTGGACTGACACCTTATTTTTGGTTCTGCTACACTGTCTTGGGTGATAAATATTATTTACTACCTCATTTATTATAACATATGACTTTTACAACTGCTTTCACATGTAAAAGTGAAAATACTTCATTGGGGTTTGAAACATGAATGCCCGCATACAAAGCTGCAGCTCTAACCACTACACTACTGCAGATAACTTGTTTAGTTAATATTATTCCTATTTAACTCCTTCAGATACTTAACTTATGCTAAACACAGGTGCATGAAGCACACACCTGCTCAGCTATGCTTAAACATTGTTGCAGCTCGAAAAAAAAAAATATATATATATATATATATATATATATATATATATATATGTGATTTATTTTATTCTCATTTTACTGGGATGACAGGTTTAGCATTAGCATGAGTTTACAACTGATGGACAGTTCATTTCATACTCCCATCAAGGGTAAAATCATGCTAATGCAAAACCTGTTAGTCTATCAACTTTCTAAGTTTGTATGGGCTATATTTAAAATCTGTGTCCTTATTTTCCCCCCAACATTTGTCCATATGTTGTGCTCTACAAAGTTTAGAGGTATGAATCCTCTCTCATTTTGAATTGCCGAACAGCAATTCTGGAGTGCAGGTGGCATGTGCATTGTGAGTGCACTGCTCTTGGACTCGCCCTCTGCACTCTCACACAGAACCGTGTCCATATTAGAACATGGCAGCATGCCTTTATTTATTCTTGCACGGAAGTTTGTTGAATTCAGGGGAATGTTAACAGAAGTGATGAAATACAGTCTTACATATTCTCTATAGACATTTACTTTCACAATCGCTTATTAGGTGTTTTTTGAACATATTTGTAGTGCAAGATGATTGCATTTACATATATTGGGCTTTACATTTTTCATATGACTGGAGTGATTTTAGTAAAAGCTCTGGATGTAACAGGAGGTTTCAGTGGAGAGCACAGGAATGAGGGGAATTGTTTGTAATGAATTAGATGAGTTACCTCTTTTGCATCTTGTCTGCCTGGTATAAAAGCTACCACAAGAGCGCAGGTCTAAATAATTAGCATTCCAATTGTCACAAAGCAGTCAAAGCTATATTAAATCAATCCATAGAATGTTTACTGCATACTTTTCTTATAAGATTTTAGAAGTATGTCAATTTATCATGGTTTTATAATAAGACAAATATTTCCCTCTTTTGTTACAAAAACACATTTGGTACCCAGCACATTTGCTAATTAGGATTATGTCAAAAGAAAATTGCAATGTTTATCAGGAAAATATAACAGTGTTAGTATTAATTCCATAAATTAAGGTTAATTTGAGTTTATCAAACCTCAAAATTGACCTATTTTAGGGTGTAAGCAAATCACTTCAATTCATACCAGAAACAGCATTCCATGATTCAACATACCCAATATGTTTAAACTAATGATTTGAATCCTTCATTATCCTACCACATTCATCCTGTCTACCATATACAATTTGAACTCTTATGAATTGTGTTTATGTTTTTGGTACATTTGTGATAATGTGAGGAGGATGACAACTGCCAGGCATCAGAGATGTAGCTTTGTGAAATATGTTTTATAAATCCTTGCACTTAAGGTACCATCATCCATTGTCTAAGCAATCACATCCAAAAATTAATTTGTACAGTCTCAACTTGTAATGAAAATTTGATGCCCAATTCATTTATATTCACGCATTCTACAAGTAGATTTATTTTGTCTGTTCACCCTTCCGCATCAATAAGCAATCATCCAAATAATGATGCCACAAATCAAATTTTGTTAAATATACATTATGCTTTTCTTGATAAATATACTTATGCTGTATAATGCCCATGGATATTTCAGCATAAATGGGTGCAAAGGCTACACCCATGGCTGTGCCACTTATTTGTATATAACTATCATCACCATACTAACAAAAAAAAAAATATTCAACACCACCTCCGTTAACAGCACTAAGAAATCAGTAAATTCATAAGAATAAAAATTGTCCTTATTAAACCAAACTATCAAGGTAGCTAGACCATCTTCAGGAGGAGAAATATTGTTGTAAAATAAATTTATGTCAAGTTTGCATGTATACAATGAGTAGTCATTTTGTATGACAGAAAACAATTTTACAAAATGTGAATTCTCAAACTAATCCTGGGTAAAGCTTGTTTAAATATTCATCCACAAAAGAGACTGGAAACAAAAATCATTTCAGGTGGCTTTAGGGCTTTTTTTTATTTCAGGTAAAATATAAAGCAAACTGTGAGATAGATATCATTAGTTCCTTCATCAGGGCTTCTGAAATGGCATTACTCTTCAACTTGTGTGTGATGATATGACGTAGTGCCGGCTATATTATAAAAGACCACAAACACTTTAAAACACAAAAACGCTACACAGAAGCAAGGATATACTCCCTAAAATTTATTCTTAGTGCTTTCATCTCAACAATGGCAAGACTTCTTCAGATAAAATCAAAAAACAAATGACATCACATCCCATTATACAATTTAAAGAGAATTTCACACAGTATAAACTTTCTATACCTATTATATAAAGTACAACTCATAAAAACAAATTGCTATACATTTAATAAAAATAAAATGTTAAAGTTGTACACCCAAATAAAACCAAGCACCAACATTTATCTACATTGTTCTTTAAGCTTTAAAATACATCTGATAGATGCCATTTCATTGAGCTGAGGCCAATCCACTGCTTTTAAATGTAAAATCCAATACAATTCCTTTTTCTCAAGGCACAACTGCCTTTGGCCACTCCTAACATGTGGCTTCACTCGTTCAATCTCTATTAACTTAAAATGATGTTCAGGAAGTCAGATAAATGTCAAAATAGGGAATTGGTCATTTTCTTCCTCCTGATGTCATAGGTGTGTTTGCAAATACAGTTCTTTAATTTCCATTCAGTTTTCCCGATATAGAAAACTGGGCAACACTGATACAATGCCCCACAGACTACACCTCAACTATTGCCATTATACCTCCCATTGATTTTCAAGAGGTATCCATTGATGTTAAAAAGTTCACCAGTATTGATATAAGGACAAAAATGGCAACAACCACACTTGGACATCTTCCAAAACTTTTTATCTTGGGAGTCATTTATACAAAATGGTCTCTCCACAAAATTATTTAAATTGTTACCCCTTTTATATACAACCAGAGGCCTAGTCCCTATTTTTTGCCTTATTATACCGTCATCAGTCAAAACAGACCAATTCTTGAAAAGAATACCCCTGATCTGCTTATATCAACAGTAATTCTAGTAATAAAAGACAACCTAAATTTTAGTTCCAACTACATCCTGGACAGGCATACTGCTACCACAAACCATATTAATAAACTCTGTAGATCTATGAGAATCATTCGCTTCCATGTTCATTAAAATATGAGCATAAACCACCCTCCCACTCTTGTTTATTACTTCCATTTTAATCTCCTTCACAAACTCCAAAGGGTATGCTCTTTTGGTAAACATAGATTCCATCAGAGCACATTCCTTTAAGAAATCATCAAATAATGATACTATTCTCACAGCCTTGACAAACTGTCCTTTGACCACTGCTTTCTTTTGAGATAAAGGGTGTGAGCTATCAAAATGTAAAAATGAATTGGAGTAAGTGGGCTTCCTAAAAATGGTTAATACATGTCTCCCATTAACCAGGCCCTTGACCAATATAACATCAAGATTGCTGATACTATCATTGTTTATCACATGTGAGAACTTCAAGAACTCAGTGGTGTTATTTATATACTCCAAAAACAGCCCAACATCACTCATGCCACCCTTCCAGATGATAAACAAATCATCCAAATATCAAAGATACAATTCACAATTCTGAAAGAAAACATTCTCAAACAAAAATCTTTGTTCCCATTCACATATCACAATGTTAGCATAGAGGGGGGCACAAGCTGCCCCCATTGCTACACCTTTTATTTGTAAAAATAATTGTTCAAAGAATATATAATTGTTGGTCAAAACAAGTTCCATCATTTCAACATATACGTTGATATTGTTTTGTGGTAGACCCTTCCTAACCAAATATTCTATTCTCTTTAGTGACACCTATTGGCAAGTTTCAAAAAATGAACTTAATATTGCTTATGGTAAAATTTCTACCCAACTTAGTGACATGCTTTTGGAACACTGTATTACTCTGAGTATACATTTTTGAAAGTTAATTTTCTGGTTACACCTACCATATTTGGTTTGTCTGAATTACATAAAGATTTAGGGGGAACCCCCCCCCCATGTATCCAATTGTGGGTGCACATAATTCGGTTACTTCTACTTTTGCAAAATTTTTGGATATTAAGTTAAAGAAACTTTTGAAACAAGAACAACATCTTTGTATTGACTCATGGGACGTTCTTGGTAAATGTAATATGGTGAGATTTGATTCAACTTTTGTATTTTTGACAGTTGATGTCAAAGATTTGTTCCTATCTATCCCTAATAATGTGGGCCTGGATTGGTTCCATGAATATTTGGTTAGGAAGGATCTACCACAAAACAGTATTAACTTATATGTTGAAATGATGAAACTTGTTTTGACTAACAATTATATATTCTTTGATGAACAATTATTTTTACAAATAAAAGGTTACTACCCATCCCAATATCAACCATATGAGGCTTATACCAAATATGAATTGTTGCCAGCAAAGTCTGACTCATGTTTTTCAACAGTGTCTCTAATTCATCTGTATTGGCAGAGAAACTAAGCAAAGTGAAAGCCCATGCTTACAGATCTGAGTTAAAAAAAAAAAAAAAAACAATAACTGTGCTTTCACCTTTCATTAGGGTATATCTTTTAACTTCAATTCTTTTATGTTTTGAAAAGTATACAGTTGCTATTTTCTTTATTTTACTCAGCTAGAGCATAATGGAGATATGGGAATGGTTGTTAGTTTGCAAGACAAAAATAAACATTGAGTTGTAATGCATTCTGTGAAGAAATTGAGTCCCAGGAAATGCACATGAACATGCAAGTAATCCTGTAAAGTTCAGTTTTAGCATTTAAAAAGTGGGTGGTTTCCTTTTGTTGTGCACACCAAAGAATGTGTGTGAGGTGAATTACACAACCCTAGAGCGAGTGCTACAGGTACAGCTTAAATGTTACTCCCTCTTGATTAACAGGTGGGAACTAAAGGGAGATTTGGGAAGAACTTGCATTTTGAATGAATAACTTTTAGTCCTGCGTAGGAATAGAAGTTTCTGGGTGGCCACGGTGCTGCAGCAGTTTGCGTGGCCACCTCACAGCAAGAGGTTTTCTGGTTTGATCCTTGGCTGGGGTGCCTTCTGTGTGGAGTCTGCATGTCCTGCCTGTGGTCATGTGGGTTTCCTCCTGGTGCTCCTGTTTCCTCCCACATCCCAAAGGCATGCTGTAGGTGGATTGGACAATCTAAATTTGTCCTAGGTGTGCGTGCGTGTGTGTGCCTTCTGTGGAATGTTGGGTGCTGGGCTGGCAACTTGACACCGTAATACTCCACTGCCAATCATGAGCAGACAGGTGATCTGCTGTGGTGACCCCTAACTGGGAAAAGAAGAAGAAGGAATGGAATATTTCCAAAATGGTAAGAATGTTTAAAATGTTTTCTGACCATGCAGATAGTCTTTCTCCACTAGTGGCGCTTCACACAATTGTCAAATATGAATTGTATTTTATCCAAAAGGTTTCAAAAATGCTTAACACCATCCCTTCAGAATTCAGTAAGAATCCTGTTTGCTGCCCAGAAACAGTCATATGAAAATAAAAGTATGCATAGCTTGATTACTTTCACTTGATCTGCAATTTCCTTTACCACATTCTATGAATCTTCCTTAGTGCATCTTCCTTTTTCCATCCCGTAATTGTTGCCTTTTTCCCTGCCAATATCACAGCACTCTATGGTGCTCTTTCTTTTGGGGTCTGAACATCTGAAGGCTGAGTATCAAAAAGAAACATTGGTGGGTTGACAGTACCTTTCCCTGACCATACTGTGAACTATAGTTTCTGTACGTGTTCTCTAATATCCTTGAGTCATGCCCAAAAGATGTGTACCCAACCCCCTAATTCATTGGATACCCCATAAAACATTTTCCCAGCCACTCTGGCATGTTAAGATATTTATGTCTACATTTCCATTCAAATATCAAGAACTTACTAATCTTTGTTGCTTTCTAACTCTTGTAAATCTCCTTCCATTGATTGTCTCACAGATGTACACTCACCTGGCTCTCCCACTAATTTCAATGTTATGTTTTATGGAACTATACCTCCTATAGCATAGTATATCCTTGATATTAATCCTTTACTTTTAATCTCTGCTTGTCCTTTACTTTTTTAATTTTTGTATCTACTGCTATCCTTCTTTCAGTATATTTCTCTATAATTGTATATGTTCTGCTTAATATAATCAGTTCCATTTCCTTTTCAGATTTCTTTAAAACTTTTCCAGGTTAAAAAAGCATGAGCTGCCTCTAAATGTTCCCAGGCCTTTCCCCTCTTCTGTTTTGATACCCATTTAAGTAAGGTATTACCTATGCCTTGTTAACCCTACCTCTGTTGAGGCAGATACCATAGGGCAGACTCCTTTATTTTCCTCTGTGTTATTAACTGTTCACGACATTCTGACATCTCTTTCCAAATGTTCTAATGAAAAGTGTCTGTAATTCTCCACAGGTAGATTTCATAATTTAGATATCAGAGTTGTAATAGTTGCCTACTTAGAATTATCCATCTTGCTGAGTCCTCTGTACAATGACAATTCAAAATGAGTTTTTTTAAGTCAGAGGTTTTGCACTGAATTCTCAGGTCATGGACACCCAAGGTCTTAGTATTTGAATGCCTAAAAGACATCTTCCTGACAAATTTATTCAGTCACCATCTTTAACTTGGTTATGGAGTTGCGACACATTTAATGAGGCAGGACTTCCTATAAGGCAAGGTGAGAATAAGCAGAATTACATCATTTCCCATGTAAACTAGCATTAGTTTGGTTAAATACAATACATATCTGACAGTAGTAGGAAGCACTGTTAGCCGAGGAAGTTAAGCTGGATGCCAAGAAAGCATGTCTGAAAAAAAATATTCTTATCACTATTGTAGCAAATCCAACCCAAGACTGTGAGTTGCTACTATTGTTTTTGTTCATAACTTTAAAAAATCAATTATAGAGCAGCAGAGAAAGGTTATGCTACCCTTATTCTTTGTGTGGTCTAACACCAAAAAGATGGGCATTGTTTAAGGATTTAACTATTGTCTAGGAAGCAAGCAAGACTCTTGTTAAAGAATAGGGGATGGAGTTCAGCCTTTGAAACTAAGCCAGTATTTGTTTGCTTCTTAAGTACTAAGTAGCAAATAGTGAAGTTTCAGATGAATTATTCAAACAAAGAGACAGTTCATGATTCAAGCAGAATGAGAAGATATTAAATTTTGTTCACATTAAGGACTGAGATAAAAAGAAACATTTTTCCAAATATGGCATTAGGAAAGACCTTTTATCAGTTAATTTGCATGTCTCTGAATTGCTGTTAACTACCTAGAGTTCAGATCTGCAGTTTCTTGTGGTAGTTAAAAGTGGCACTGGATGCATCATGTTAGCATAAATGCAAGCAACTCCCACATTCATTCTACCACACAATACATACACACACACATCACATACCCTGTATGACTGTATGATCTATCTTAACTCTGCATACAGGTTGCTTTTAGAAATGTTTTAATATTTAAAGACTGTCATGGTTATGTGAAGTTTGTCTGATGAAGGGTTTTTTAACCTAAAAGCGCTTACGTTTTATAATAAAGGATTACTGCCAGTTTGGACTCTCTTTCATTTGTTTTTGTATTTGTTCTTACAAGAGGTTCGAGAGGAGTCCTTAAGGGAAGCTAAAAGGCTTGTGTTTTGTCACATATCACATACCCTGTTCCTATCCCTGTGTTGTCAGAAAGTCCCACGAGTCTCCTTTTTCCTGTCCTAACAAATCATGGTTGCTTAACTTCAATTAATGCCAGATATTAGAGTTTAACAAGTAATATCCTTCAATCAATCCATCATTGTACAGAAGCTGTTACACTAGTGATATTGTGACTGAACAGATAAAATCTAATCCTAATTTTGTCCTGCCATTAATTTTGGCTTTTTCATGATTTTTGCTCTACAGGATTGAAAGTTATACTTAACATTCCCTTATAAGTCGCAAACTATTGCGGTCATTAAATAATTCAAAAGACGCTCATTATAAAACTTGCTCCTTAAGTTTACCAGGTAGCACAATGGGATAATGCTGAGTCTTCCAGTGATAAGGATACAGGATTTGATACCTGCCTCCTTCTTTGAAGTTTACAATCTTTTTTCTTTTACATTACCTCCCTGGTGTCTAGTGGTGATACAGAGGAATAATTTAGTCTATGAAAGGTGGAGGGCGCAGAGTTAGAATCCATTTTAGTGCTTTTAAGGCATGGTACTTCAGTATCCTAGTTTCTAGTGGTCCCCTGCACCACATTTTTTAAGTTAACTGTTTTTAAGGTAGAATATTCGGTTGTCTAGTAGTCTGCCCATCCCTGTTATTTTTAAGTTCTATTAAGGTAGGAGATGAAAGAGTTATACCTGGTGTCTACTCATTCCTCCCATTTTCTGTTATACTGAAGTGGCATTAAGGCATGGGTTGTAAGAGTTCTTCCTGTTGTCCATTGGTTCCCCCAATCCTCATTACTTTTAAGTGCCATTAAGGTGAACAATGTAAGAGGTCTCCCTGGATTCTAATGAATACCCCAATCCATGATATGTGTAAGTTCAGTTAAGGCATGATGATAAAGGGCATCCCTGGTGGCTAGTGGTCCCCAAAAACAATTCTGCAAGCTTTGCTCATTAGTCTAAGGGTGTGTAGAAGTATGATAGCCACCCCACCTGCCCCCCCATTCACACATTTATCAACCTCCTAGGCTGATATACAATCACATGTATGCTCACACATGAAGCTCCTCACATGCATGCATTCACACACCACTTACTCCTACCTGAACGCTAAATTCCCCAGCAGTTGCCTTTACTGGAATGAATGAACAGTGCCTTTTGGCTATGGTCATTACCATGAGCAGCCAGGAGTGGCTGTGCTACTTCTCTGAGTCACTCTTCTGGGTAAAGACGTATTGCAGGCAGTACTGGGAGGAAGCATATGGCTCATTGGCATATGTACAAAAAACACAGGCCAGCACTCAAAGGCATAAGGTGCCTAAAAATAAGAATATTTTATTAAAGCATATATATAGGCAAACCAGACTGGTTTTGGCCCAAAAATTATTAAGCCTTCCTCAGTGTAAAAGTATGAGTAACAAAAACAAGCCTGGTATACTTAAAGATCATCACATGATACAAAAAATCCCCATAATTGCTTGGTTATAAATGTTCATTAAGACCCGGGGGAATAATGCTCCCAGCTTAATAATCCACTTTTTTTCTTTCTTGTTAAGCATATCATGCCAACCAGTTTTATTAGCCTGGTCCCCACTTATCCTGTCAATTATGGTAAACCTAAATGATGCTGTAGAATGGGTCAAGGAATGTTTGTATAATGCATTACTGTTTTTTTTTAATCTAATATCACCTAAGTGTTCAGATATTCTTATCCTAAATGGGCGAGTCTTTACTTATTGGATTCACTTTTGCATACACACTAGTAGGACTACAGTGAGAGAACTTTTTTGCATTTGCATTGGTTTTACTTTGGCTAATATCAGCCTTGGTATTTTTCCAATGCCTGCATATTCAAGTTGTAACGATATATCTCATTCCATTGAACATTGTGGAGGTTTTCTCTAATGGAACTATTTATGTATGACCTTTTAGAACAAACTGGTCGGAAGCTTCTTGACAGTTTGGTTTCTGTACTCAATAACACAGCTTCATAATTTGCATTGCTTTTGGGGACTATTATACAGGCAGTTGTTATATTTTGATCTGTTCTTAAATCAATGCAATTTGGAAAATTATAGCATGTTCTTTGTGGCCTATAAATATGGCTATTGTCATTTAACTTACAGATTATTAACCATGTTACAACAGATTTTTACTTTGGACTTTTTGGACTTGTTTTTTCATTGAAGCTTATCAACATGGCTTGTTGAGTTATTGGGCCTGAGCATTTAGTTGGAATCCTTCTGGCTTTGCCTTTGGGTCACTGTTTTGGACTATATTACTATCATGTTAATAAATGCAGGATTTATGTGTATAAGTGACCATATTTATGACTTCATATTGTATGGTTATGTTTTTTTACTTTTTTGGTAATATGGCCTGTGATAATAATTGTTTAGATTGAGTGGTATGATGGCCGACTTTGTAATGGTTCTGAATGTACATGAACATCTTGACAATTTTTGCATATTTTGTAAAACTTTTTTCATTACCTTGTAAGTTCAACTGGATGCTTCAAAGTAATATGTATTTCTATAGAATAGCAGCTTAGAGTTTGCTTATTGGCTTCAGGTGGGCAAGTCTAAGAGTTAGATTCTTGCGATTTTTTGGTACATTGGTATATGTGCCCTTTTATACATACGATACTTGGGATTTGGATTGCCTGCAGACATACCCAATATTTTCCATCTAATGATTGGACAAGTTATGAGCAACGACATTATATAGATTTTAAAGAGGGAGATCTATGAAGCTCAATTTGAATGCAGGTCGGCACATTATATTTATTATATATTAGCTTTTTCTGCTTATGGTGTTTGGTTTTCATGCTAACTTTATTCCATTTGTTAGCTTTGTGGGGTTACTCAGATTATTGTATTTTGGAGTATATATGGGTTCTTTTGGGGGATGTAGCGTCGTGTATAATTGAAAGTCCCATTTTTTGATGTATGCTTTTTTTATGTATGTTTTGTTGTATGCAGGGGCTATATTGGTTCATTGTTGGTTGGATTATTAACAGAATTGTTAACGTAGGTGATCCTAGCCTTGCACACAAGGGACTTTTTGGAAATTAGGAACTATTATTTTTTAGTGTCTTATTATTGGCATATAATATTTACGCATTAGCTATTATTGCCCCCCCAATATTGTGTATGGTGTTTATATATTGATCCAGGGTTGGTCAAGTCTGGATGTAGCCCTGATTTACAGGTTTAGCTGATAGGAAACCAAACTTAGATTTTTGGATACAAACCTCGTTTGGGGGAATATTTATATGTGCCTGCCTTCTTTCTCATTGACTTATTCATAGTTTGAATTAGGTGTTTATTAGATTTATATTGGGGTAATTATTGCTCCAATTTATTATTATTAATAGTAGGGGGGTAGTAACACTGATTCAGTTGGTGTAACTTGTTCCGAGTATATTGGATATAGTGAAGAAATATATATTGATACACTAATATATCATTTTATTATGGATCTTACATCTTTGATAAAGGGGTTGTCTGCTGATAGGGATGACTTGGGGATTTTTGGTATTGGACCCAGTGGGAACCAGAGTGATATGGGATAGGGTTGAGCTGCAACATGCTTGTTCAAAAATGTTTGAACAGTTAATGAAGAGCATGAGAACTTTGAGGACTAATGTTTGGCACTTAAGATTATTTAAAGCATACCAAATGAAGGATATCACCCCCAGGGGCCTCAGAGTCCATATCCAAACCCTTGTGTCTCATCCAAATGATGAATTGTTAGAACAATGGACCCAAATTCAACAAAAAAGCAGCAATGGGTTTTGTGGACACCCTTGTCGCTCACTATGATCGATTGATAGACTCTAATATTACAGAGGTAGTCTCCTTGTCTGAAGATACCTGTCAATTTGAAGGACAGGCCTGCTATACTAATTGTTTAAACTTGCTTAGTAAAGAGTTACTTACTTTAGAAGAGCAGTTGAGAGCTAGGAAGATGAAAAATTTCAACGGGATAAGGGTGATTATGAACGGGGTAAACCTTTTGGTCCCAATAAAAATGTTAAATTTGTTAATGTGGACAGGAAATCTTTGAAAAGAAAGAGACCCAGGTCTAGTCTGAAAAGGACTCCCAGCTCGGTAAGTGAGACCTCTGCTGAGTATTCATCCTCCATGACGGATTCTGAGACATCATATACTGCAGTGCCTACAGCCCCAAAACGTAGGAATTCTGATACCCCTTTAGGGGCAGGGTACGTAAGAGAGGGAGAAAGCTTCATGGGCATAAACAGTGTAGAGACTCTATTGAAAGTGATGACAAACAAGTAAACAACTGTAGTAATGTCTTGAACATTTCTTCAACATCTTTGACACAAGCTGAAATGCAGCTTTTAAATAAATGACTCAACTTTGTAACAGCATTTTTCTGTTTCGGATGATTCACTAGCACAAGATATTATAGATTTTTGTCGTTTACTTAATCTTAGACTATACTTTGACTCTGGTTCTAATACTGTTGACTCTGATATTTTCAGATTTTGTAAGTCCACATTTATGCCACCCATGCATCATTCAGTTCACTTATTTCAACATATGGTTCTCAAAGATCTACATTTTCAGTTGTGGGAGTTTCAGATTAAATCACATAACCTTTCAAGGATTGAACAACAAATTATTTGTGATTTACAACAAAACTGGGATTTAGTCATCTTATCAGCTGAAAAAGGGGGTGCAATAGTAGTCATGGATTGGTGCAAATATGATGCCGAGGCTAGGAGACAATTGAATAATGGCTGGTACTATATGTACATGCCTTTGGACCCTGGTCCAAGATTCAAGCAGGAAATTGATCAATATCTTTTGTTGGACAGGGATGAAGGGATTATACCCCAATCCACTTTGTACCATCTTATTGTCCATGACCCCAGGCATCAATTTTTATATTTGTTACCAAAAATCCGTAAGAACCTACAGGACCCCCCGGGTAGACCAATTGTATCTGGGTGTGGATCGGTTACTGAACCCTTGTCACATTTTTTAACTTTACATTTTCGGCTGCTTCTCAAATATGTCAGAGCTCGTATTCAGTGCACGACTGAATTCTTGCAGTTAGTTTCAGATATTCAACTTGAGCTGGGGTGGTTGTTATGTACCCCTGATGTAGCATCTCTATATACCAATATTCCCCACTGAGCGGGTTTGTTGGCTCTTGAACATTGGCTTTATCAAGCCATCGCTATCCACCAGGCTTCAATACATTTCTAATTGGCCTTGCCGAACATGACCTCACTAAGAATCATTTTTATTATCATGGGAAATGTTTTTGGCAGGTTCAGAGTACAGATATGGGGGTGTCTTTTGCCCCCATATATGCCAACATATTTATGCCTATGTGGAAGAGCAATTGATATATGATTAACTCATAACCTATACCTTGGGGAAATTAATATGTGGAGATGCTTCCTTGATGATTGCTGGATTTTTTGGAAAGTTAATGAGGGATACATGTGTGAATTTATGGAATACATTAATGGTAATAAGTGGGGGATCCAGTTAACTATCAATTATGATGTTTATCAAATCACTTTCTTGGGTGTTCTCATCACAAGAAACTCAGACCATACTTTGGATACCCAAGTCTTCTGCAAATATCCACAATATAACTCATTATTACATGCTTTCAGCTTTCACCCACCCCATGTCACACGCAACATCCTGAAATCACAGTTCTTACACATTAAACGCATTTGCTCTCATCCTCAAAAATATGAAAGTTTCAAGTTGGACCTTATTAATAGGTTCAAATCCTGTGGGTACAAAACAGGTACAATACTTTCAGCTAGTAATTTTGCATCTTCCATTAAGAGGAATGATCTTTTGACATATAGGGATAGAGAACAACGTGGATCATCTGAACTTAGACTGATTACCACTTATGGATGTAATACCAGTGTTTTGTTAGATATAGTAAACAAACATTGGAATATATTGTTAGCAGATGATAGATTATCTGTCTTCTTAAAAGATAAATGTCAATTTTCTTATCGTAGGGGTAAAACCTTGGGATCCTATTTTAATCATTATAAACAGGGGATAACTTCGGGAGAATTATCACAAACTACTTTAACTGGTGATTTGTTGCAGGGGTGTTTTCCATTTGGTCATTGTGTACACTGTGCCAAGGTGGTTAAGTCCAAACAGTTTAGTAAGAATACTGGGTTGGTTTTTGACATTAGGTTTCTGGCCAACTGCAGAACCAATTGGGTTATTTACCTAGATACCTGTATGTGTTCTGCTTTTTACATATGACAGACTTCTCGCCCAGTTAAGATAAGAATATCTGAACACTTAAGTGATATTATATTAAAGAGAAACAGTAATGCATTATACAAACATTCCTTGACCCATTCTACAACATCTTTTAGGTTTACCATTATTGACAGGATAAGAGGGGACCAGGCTAATAAAATTGGTTTACATGATATGCTTAACAAGAAAGAAAATAAGTGGATTATTAAGCTGGGAGCATTAACCCCCCCCCCCCAGGTCTTAATGAACATTTATAACCAACCAATTATGAGGATTTTTGTATCATGTGATGATCTTTACGTATAATAGGCATGTTTTTGTTACTTATAGTTTTACACTGAAGAAGCTTAATAATTTTTTGGGTGAAACTGGTCTGTTTTGCCTATATGTGCTGTAATAAAATATTCTTATTTTTAGGTACCTTATGCCTTTGAGTGCTGGCCTGTGTTTTTTGTGGATTTAGTATTTTGGGGCCATGCACCTGCCATACTTGCAGGAGCTTTTCACTGTAGGTGGCATATGTCTCTACTCCAGAATGCATGATTAGCATCTAGCACATCTGTGGAGACAAATAAAGCTGGTGCTGTATTTCTTTGTATTACAGCATTGTAATAGACCTGAGTCTGAATAGAAAAAGTTGCCTTACACCACTGTCTATAATCAGAAGTTTTTTTTTTTTACATTTGAAATGTATGAATAATTTAATATAGAGACAGAATACTTGTGTAATTGAGTGAGTGAGTGTGTGTGTGTGTGTGTGTGTGTGTGTGTGTGTGTGTGTGTGTGTGTGTGTGTGTGTGTGTGTGTGTGTGAGTGTGTGAGAGAGAGAGAGAGACAGAGACTGCCTTTTCATATCTATCTATATAACTATATATATATATATATATATATATATATATATATATATATATATATATGTATATATATACATACACACACACACACATATATATATATATATATATATATATATATATATATATATATAGAGGGAGAGAGAGAGAAAGAGAGAGAAAGAGAGAAGAGAGATGTAATTATATGTATGTATTTTATATATAATATATATTATATATATACACATATACTCACATATATAGATAGTTATATATATAAAATGCACATGTATCCACATATACTGTGTGTGTGTGTGTGTGTGTGTGTGTGTGTGTGTGTGTGTGTGTGTGTGGGTGTGTATATGCATCTGTATATCTCTAGATAGATAGACAGATAGATAGATATAGAGGAGGCATTGATTGGGTCGACAATAGGAATATTGGGTACCTGCTTCGTCAACATAGATTGAGTGAGTTCTCTGTAATACCAGAGTTAGAGGATATGTTGTTTTCCTGGTACTGCATGATCTCACAGTTGGGATATATAATTAACAAGAGGTATGGAACAGCATGCATAGCTTAGTTTCATTTTTTTCATCATTTTGTATCAACAGTATAGACCATGACTATTTGTAGTTTATATATTTTCAAGTATACCTTTATATGTGTGTGTGTGTGTGTGTGTGTGTGTGTGTGTGTGTGTGTGTGTGTGTGTGTGTGTGTGTGTGTGTGTGTGTGTGTGTGTGTGTGTGTGTGTGTGTGTAATCATGTATAGTTGTATACTAAATATGGATGTACTTAATTTATTCAAAACACCAACATTTTTTACTTTTAGTGTTCACCAGAAAGTGTTGACTTTGCAAATGACAACATGCTATTATGCACGTGCCAAGCAGCAGCCACTATGTATTCAAAATTAAATCTTACAAATTAAGATAACCCCCCCGGGATTTAATAAAGTTTACATGGAGTGTAAGAATAGTGAAGCCACCCCTGCATGGAATATGGCCACCGAGTGAATCAGTAAACAAACCTGGGGATGTGCATGACCCTGTAGCAGTATTTCCGCACGGACACCACTGAATAATGCTAATTACCTCATTTGCTGGTGAAAAACATACAATGAGGTGAATTAGCAATTAAGTAAGCAGGCAGGCATTCATGTGGGAATAGTGTTAGGTGCAGAAATGTACTAGCTGAATACATTTATCCAAAAATCAAAATGGAGGCATGACAGCTCAAAGTAAAGCATGTATTATAAACCCTAGGCATGCCAATGGCCATATATAGGGCCATTGTCATGGAAAAGTGTTGCAAAATTAAAAATTCAAAATTTTTTTTGGCGGATTACAGACGTTTAAGCATAGGGCAGTGGCGCACAAATGGGATTGTGCCAAAAAATGTGAAAAGGCAATTTTAAGTGAAATCTACATTTTGCCATTATAGTCTATGGCATGCAGAATCAAAACAATAACAGTTAACACTGGTTGCTAAGGAGGAAGGCTGTGGTGTAGTGATATAAACAGGGACTAAGGCAGTGGGGTATGCAAAAGAGCAAATTTTACTGAATCATTAAGGGGAGACCATTCTCTGGCTGCAACTAACCATGCAGGAGCTATAAGGTGGTGGTGTAAGCAGGAGAAGCAACTGACATGAAAAGAGTGTGTGTTATACTTGGTGTATACACATTGGAGCTCCATGGCTCACATCTGATCTTAGCTAAGCACAGCTAAGCAAGGGAGTGTGTCTGAGGCTGTATTGACTTATCCATTTCTTATTGTTTACCTTAGCTAAATAGGTTTGTGCGGCATGCACCGGGTCTAAAACAAAACAAAAAACCCAGGAAATAGCAGGACTGTTTACATTTGGGTACCAGACTTGCTCCGTGTGCCTTGGGTTTAAAAGGGGTGGAAATGGGAAGGCAAATAGCAGAATTAAAGCAATCAAGTACAAATAAAATAGCAAGCAGGTGTAGTGTATCATAGCCAATCAATCATACATGCAGCATCTGCAGCACAACAGTATAAACTGTGCAAACACCTTTCAGTCTGGTTTTCCCACAAACCTTGCACCATTAGTGTACACATACAGGGGAATTTTAACTGACAAAATGTTAAGGGCTGCTGTTGCTTTGATCTTTCAGTATGTGCTAGAAGGTGAGGGCGGTGATGTGGATAAGCTGACTACCACCCCAGAATGAGGAGGAGGAGAAGAGTGTTCAGACCCGGGTAATCTACCAGGGGCCACATGATCTGGAGATAGTAGAGTGCTACAGGTTGGACAGAGACATACTACAGCAAATCATTAAGCGGTGCCAGCCTCAACTCATACCCAGAACAAACAGAGGGGAACCCATCCCAGTGGATACCAAAGTATGTGTAGCCTTAAGAATACTAGCTACAGGTACTTTCCAAAGACCTACTGGGGACATGATGGGGGTCTCACAGGCATCTGCATCCAGGGTACTCCACCAGTTCCTGGATGCCATGCTACCACATGCTGGTGGGCACAAATTACTTCCCCCACACCTGTGAGGAGAGGACCAGCAATATGTGTCCTTCTACCATGTAGCAGAGTACCCAGAGGTATTGGGTGCAATAGACTGCTTGCACATCCACATCAAAGAACCACTCGGTGAACAGGGTAGGGTCTACATAAACCACAAGGGCTTCCCTCCATCATCTGCCAGGTCATGTGCAATGCCCAGGGCATTATCATGAATGTGTGTGCTGGCAGCCCTGGAAGCTATCACGACTCCCACATCTGGTATTCGTCACACCTGTAGCAGGCATTTGCCAGTGGGGACATTCCATATGGCCATCTGGTGGAGGATGCTGGCTGTGCACTGGAGCTATGAATGATGACACCCATCAGAAATGCACACACACCCAATCAAGAATGCCATAATGAGGCACACGCACAAACCAGGATCATTATAAAGCATGTGTTTGGGATGCTCAAGTCACGGTTCCACTGCCTGACATATCTGGTGGACCCTTGCAGTACTCTCCAGCCACATGTGCACACATGTTCATAGTATGTGCCATGCTACACAATATGATCCTGCGGAAACTGCTACAGCAGGAACAGGACAGGGAAGAGCCACACAGCTCCCAACCATTGCCAAGGTCTCCACAGGCACAGAGGGACTCAGAGGAGGAAGCATTTGAGCCTGCTCCTGTAGGCAGATGGAGGCATACCCAGTATGCCCAGGCCTTGGCAAAGAGGCAACACATAAAACACACACTGACACTGTAGGGACCCAAGGACTGATACCTCTCTCTGACTTGCACACACAGTAAAATGGATGCCATACACATCACACTACCTGTAGCTTACCCTGTATAGGCAGGGTACTGCATGCATCTGGCAGAATCAGCCCTCACCCACTGTCCCCACAACTTCTGCAGGCACAAGTTAATCAGTCTTCTAAACAATAAATGAATGTAGTAGTATGTTCGGGTAGCATAACTATGGTATTGCTGCATGCATGCAAGGGAATGGGTGGCCTACTGGGGTAGCAGCAGACAACTGACAGCTATGTGGAATACCAGGAAATGTCTCCCAGTACCGGCTTCCCCACACTATGCGGTATTATCCAAGGTGACAATTCCCACTGCACTATATGCAGGGTCCAACTGGGGGGGGGGGGTCATAGGTCACATGCATGGATGTCAAGGTGGGGAACCCATACTTACCCCTTAGACTCTCCCAGCAAGTAAGCTGCAGAAAACCATGAAGGAATATCTGGCAAAGGCCCACAAATGGTGTTGATGATGGAATACACCACTACAGACTTATACAGTGATATCACAGCAGGCCTTGCAGTTGCAGTAAGGCTCTGAAGGGTAAGAAGTCTGAAACTCAATTGTATACCATTACAATCTAACCTGTGGTCTCTAGTGATATGCCTCTGTTCACCAAGACAGAGCACAATACTATGCTAAATAGAACCAAAATGTAAAGCCAATACCAGCACAGTATGTGCAAATGTGTACCACTGACAGGTGTGCCCCCCCCACATCCATATTCCCATAGAAATGCAGTAACATGTAAGTTTGTACGGTAATAGTAGCAGAGCACACATTGCCAGGACTGGCCCAATCAACAGGATAACTTGTCGCATGTCCACAATATGCAGGGGTCAATTATCTATGTATATAAGTGGGAAATACTATCAGGATGTGGCCAGCACTTACTCTCGGCTGTTCCATCTTAGTGGCCTAGGTACACTTCTGTGGTAGACAGGGCCACGTTCCAAGAATCACAGTGCCAACTATTTTGCATGTCAGCTACATCTATGGTGGGAGTTGTACATACTGTCCAGATGTCAATATCCTTTACTGCCAGTAAGCTGGACAGGTCATGGACAGGGGGCCACACATATGACAGTACACAGTTCGGAGTAACCTACACAGTGCCTACTATACCTCCCAACTGTACAGACATTTTGCAGAATGTACAGAGGTTTGCATCATATTTGTGGTGTCTTTATCATGAAATAGTGGTTGTGTGGCAAATCACTGGCAAACCACGAAAGTCTAAAGTCAGAAAATAATGACGGATTGTAGTGTCTCAGAATTCATACCCTTTAGAAAATGCATGCAAATGCTAAATCTGTTATTGTATCACCCTTCTAGGTTTGTAAGGCCAATAGTTAAAATGGTCCTTATATTTAGGCCTTTATCACCTAATTACTTATAGCTTTGTCCAGATGTCTGGCTCTCATACATAGACAGGTATGGTGCCTAGTAGCACAGCAGGTATCTGAAGGTCAGTGTACTGGAAGGTCATAAAGGGCTGCCACCTTAGTGACAAAATGACATTGGCCAACAGCCATACCACTGGAATGGCAGGTTGTTACACAAGGAGTACAAGAATGCTTTGTATATCTGTTCTGCTTGTCCTAACATTGCATTTGCCTGCAAAGTATTTGCAAAACAAGAAAAGGTAATGTCAAACCATCAATGGCAGACAGTGGAGATGCAGATGTCACACCTATAACAGAAAGCAAGCAAGTAACAAACTGGTCCCCCAACTGTCTATGTATGGCAGGACAGTATCAAAACCCTGTCCCCATGTGTGGGCCTTCATCTGACTGTCATATGTGGGCCTGTCCACATGTCAGAGTCAGTGACAGTTTGATAGCTAGGCCAACATGTAGCCGCATAATAACATAGTAACACAACCTGTCTGAGGACCCCAGCAGATGTAGTGGTGCAATGATGGACAACCTGCCAAATAGGTATGCTCAGAGGTGTGTAGTCCACAACACTGTGTGATGTTATGGCATTTACCATGCTCACACCAGAATTACAAATACATAACAGCAGCCACTGTGGGCAAAGCCTGTGACTGGACTGCAGAAGGATAAAGAGACACACAGAAGGGGTAGGGGAACCACTGGCCAGAAAAATGGAGAATATTCACACCAAAACACATTTTGCAGTAACATAGGTGCCCTGCAATGTATGGAGTCAGTAAGCATTACCTGCAAATACACAACACACACCCACATAAGTGGAGGTCCACAACAAATCAAACCCCAAGTAAAGGATACCTCAGAGGCAAAAACACATGAAAACTTCCCAAACCTAAACACCACAGGCCAGGCATACTCCACACACCAGTGTCATGCAAACACTAAGGTCTTTACCATACACACAACATATTACTAATAGAAGACTCCACTGTGAGACACACAGATGTGCCACACACCAGGCAGGATAAAGAGAAAGTCATGATTACTTGTTTGGCAGATGCCATAATTTGCCATATCACACATGCACTCAAGTCACCCCACAACAGGTACAGGTATCATACTAGCCTGGTCCATGTCAGTGTGAATGATGTCAGAAGTACCTCATAGACTATAGAAAGACAGACATGATGCAGTGTGCTGAATATGTGTCCCATGCAGGTATGTCTCTAGCCATAAGCAGTATCCTGCTATCACACAGAGTGATGGATCAATACGAATAGAAAGTGATCGTTATTAACACCTGACCTTTACCATTGTCACCCCTGGGGGATCCACTGCCTGGCAGCCTGGGAACATATGAGTGACAGAACGTACTGCCTTGCTACAGATGGCCTGCAGCAGTCTCACATGGCCTACAGGCCTCTGGCAAAGTCCCATGCCTCACCCATAATGACCTTGTAGGGAATGTCATGGGGTCCATACTACCAATATAACACAGTCAGCAAAATGCAAATGAAATGTCTTGCCGCTAAATACTAGTAGCATACCTATCAACCTCATAGAGCAAGAAATCTGGACAAAGCCATACATAATGGTGGGATAAAAGCCCAACTATAGGGACACTTTTGAAATAATGCTCTCATAATGTTAGAAAGATGATAGAATAACAGAGGTGGTGTGTAGTAGCATGGATGTCATGAAGGGTGTGAAGTCTGAAAATCTAATATTTGGTCATTATTCCCTGACTGCAATCCTGAGTGATTTGCAACAAACCACAATGTGAAGGGAAACTGACCAGATATGTGAGGCATGAATCTGGATAATCTATGAGAATATCTACAGTTGAGAGGTATGGCCACACCAGGGTATGACCTTTCAGGCAAGAAGAATACTGCACAACCAGGAGATCCCCAGCCAGTATATCACCAAGGTGCTGGATCTTTTACATAGCTTCATCAGTCAATCGGCTGCAGCCACACCTCCCAACTGGTCATATTGTACAAGAATGTCTAGCATTTGCCTCATAATATTGGTCTGTGCATCATCCACCTCGTATTTCTGTGGTAAATAACTATGATGATCTAATGATATCTGTCAGTAGGTAATGACACAATACATTACAGTGTCAAACATTACATAAGTCAGAAAATGTCTGCTAAAACATACCCTGTAACTCAAGCAACTCATACATTAATAACAACTATAGTTACAGCATCCCCTATGTTTGGGCCATTGTTTCACCATATCGGCAGCCTATCTCCAGATATCTTGCACAAACAGGTAGCAAGGTATGGCTGTATCACACACCACCCCGGACTGGAGTCACAACTATTCCTTGATTGGATTCCCACACTTACTATAGAAAGTCATACTGGGCAAGCTCCTACACTTAGAGAAATAAAGCTCATGTCTGAAACCACAACGGACTATATATATCTGTATTGTGCAAATGTCTTTACATACACACAGCTATGTACACCTAACTGTCTCCACACACACCCATCAGACAGGATTACCCACAGCCAGCTGTAGGTGGCCCATATTTGGTATATCTGCATCTGTTGCATGTGATACACACCCATATATATATATGGGCAACATATTACAATATGTCAAGTATACACACATAAACATGGGGAAGAGAGAGACAGAAAGTGATAGAGTGAGACACACAGGGAGACACACACACAGAGGGAGTCATACACAGGGATACCCTGAATGGCAGAGAGTGATGTCCTGCTGCAGACAGTTGCATACTAGTTGTAACCACTGGCACATGCCAGCATGAAGATGAGAATCATTGTCTGATGGTACTGTGATGGGGGTTATAATATCACATCACCTACCTTTGTTTGTGTGTGTGTGTGTGTGTGTGTGTGTGTGTGTGTGTGTGTGTGTGTGTGTGTGTGTGTGTGTGTGTGTGTGTCTGTAGGTCTAAGTATTATGATGCCCTACCCACCCAGTAAACTTCCCATTGCCCTACTTTACAAGATCTGCTGATGTCATTCACCTTAGAAGTACCTTTGGACTAGCTGCAGTCCTGTAAGCTCGGTAGTGCATGTGATAACTGTGTAACACTATAATACAAATAACTAGATAAGTAGTGGTTCTAATCACAGTCCCAGCATATGTAAGTGTGTGAGCATAGGGGAGGGGTGTGTGCATGTAGGAATACGTGTTTTAGTCCTTTCTCACCCAGTGCACTTTCCATTGCCCTACTTTAGCAGTCCTGCTGTCAGTCACTTTAGAAGTACCTTTGGGCAACACTCAACCCTGTAAGCTCTGTGGCATGTGTGATAAAGGCATAACACTATAGTACAAATAACTTGTTAGCTAGGGGTTCTAATCATGGTCCAGGCAAATATAAGTGTGTGTGTTTTTGTGTGTGTGTGCATTTGTAGGTTAAAGATTTCAAGCCCATTCACACCCAGTACACTTCCCATTGCCCTACTTTAGCAGTCAATCACCTTAGAAGTACCTTTGGGCAGCCCTTAGCTTTGTGGCGAGTGCAATAACTGCATAACACTATAGTGCAAATAACTAGCTAGCCAGTCCTGGCAAATGTAAAAGTGTGTGTGTGTTTATAGGTTAAAGATTTTGAGACTATTCACACCCAGTACACTTCTCATTGCCCTACTTTAGCAATCCTGCTGATGTCAGTCACCTTAGAAGAACCTTTGGGCAGGCCTCAGCCCTATAATCTCTAGTGGCACATGTGATAACTGCGTAATGCTAAAATACAAATAGCTAGTTAGGTAGGGTTTTGTTCTCAGTCCTGGCAAATGTGTGTGGGTGCGAGAACAGTTTTGTGTGTGTTTGGTTGGGAACCATATTCATTGGGGGGTGGGTTTTGCAATTTTTTTGTTGTGGTCCACCTAGTACATGTCCCAATGTCCACTTTACAAAGCCCACTGTTATCATCCACTGTAGAGGTAGCTGTAGACACTGTGCAGCCCTATAAGCTCTGTGCCATGTGAAATAACTATGTAACAGTATGGAATAAATAACAAGATAGGTGGGGCTTCTAATCATTTAATATCATTCCCCACTCAGTAATCATAGACAAACACACTCAGCTAGGCATCAACCCCTATATCACTAGGTGGGTTGCAAACAGTTTCACAGATAGACCCCACAGTGTGAAAGCAGTGGACTCCATGTCAGACTGCCGACCAGTCACAAGTGGAGTACCACACGGTCTGGTCCTGGGTCCCCTCGTGTTCGGTATCTACCTCTCTGAAGTCCAGCCCAACATGAAGGGACTCTGGCTCACAATATTTGCAGATGACTGAAATATGGGTGCTATTATTACCTCCCCAAGTGATGTTGACATCCTGCAGAAAGGCCTCACTGAGACCTATGACTTTTGTCAGAACCCTGGACTTAAGCTCAATGCCAGAAAATGTGTCGCCATCCTCTTTGGGAACAGCTTGGTTCCGATGAATCACCACATCGATGGTAATCCACTGAACACAGAAGTCGTTATAAGAGAACTGGGAACACAGGTTGACAGCCACCTCTCTGTTGACCACCACAGTGCCACTGCGGTCAGACAATACTTCTATGTGGCACATCTCATTACTAAGGGTGTTGCATCCAGGAAGAAAGAGGTCATTGTCTCCCTCTACACTTTCCTCATTAGGCCAATCATTAAGTACAATGGCTCATTTGGCAAGTATCTCACTAAACACCTGCAAAAACTGGAGATGCTTCAAAAGTACCTCACAAAGAGGATCCTAGGCCTTAAACACTTGTCCTATATGGACAGACCCCAATAAATTCAACTATTTTCTGTCTCATATTGGCTAGTTAGAGACGAACTCTGCTTGACTTACAAAGCCATGTCTGACCCAGCTCTGTTAGGCATGCTACATCTAAAGAAATAAAATCTGTGCACACCACATGCCCCAGAGACCTCAACCCTATTTCCACAATCAACAGAAAATGCTGGAGGGACAGGTTCATAACCTACAGACTGGCTATGCTATGGAATAGACTTCACATACATGTCAAGCAGAGCACCTCATTGGCCCTCTGCAAGAGGAATCTGGATGAGTGGATAGGGAACAGAAATCTCACCTCACGGATCACTCCAGTGGCTATACTCAATAGACACACTGGGGAGTAATTCAGGTGGCACAATGCCATGGTAATCTTATGGGGTAGGCTTGTAAAGACTCCATGGCCATTCACCTAGTACACACCTATGAACCTACGGATCTCAGTACTAGCATACATGTGTGTGCATTAGTGTGTATAAAAGTGTTTGTGAGTGTGTAAGCATGCAGGTGAAAGTAGTTTGAGGCCTTTTCTCACCCAGTACACCTTCCATTGCCATACATTACAAGAGCTGGTGTTGTTATTCCCTTTACAGGTACCTTGGGATACTCTTCACCCTACAAGCCCCATGGTGTGTGTGATACCTGCATAACACTATAGTATCAATAACTAGATAGGTAGGGGTTCTCATCTGAGTCCTGACAAATGTGTGTTTGTGTAAGTGTTTGTAATATGTATGTTTGTAGCCTACAGCATTTTGAGGTCTCACTCTCACAGTATACAGCCCATTGCCATACTTTACAAGGGCTGGAGATGTTGTTCACCTTAGAAGAACAGTGGGACACTCTGTACCCTATAAGTTCCATGGGGCATGCAATAAATGTATAACACTGTAGTAGCAATAACTAGATAGACAGGGGTTTTAATCTCAGTTCTGGTGTGTGTGTGTGTGTGTGTGTGTGTGTGTGTGTGTGTGTGTGTGTGTGTGTGTGTGTGTGCACACACAAGAACTGTATCCTGTGTATGTGTTTGAGTGAGAACTATATCCAGTGGGTTTTACATTTTTAGGCTGTGGTACTCCCAGTATACGTCCCAAGGTCCACTTTACAAGGCCCACTGTCTTCATCTACTGTATAGGTATCTGTTGACACTCTTCAGCCCAATAAGCCCCGTGCCATGTGCAGGAACTATGTAACAGTATGGACTGACTAAAAACATGGGCAGGGCTGCTAATCTCATTCCTGGCAAATGTGTGTATGAGCATATTTGTGTTTGTAAGTGTGTATACCTGTAGGTTAAAGTATTTGAGTCTATTCTCACTCAGTATATCTCCCATTGCCATACTTTACAAGGCCTGGTAATGTTGTTCACCTTAGAATTACTCTTCACCCTATAAGCTTTGTGGCGCCTGCAATAAATACATACCACTGCAGTAGTAATAACTAGATAAGTAGGGGTTCTAATCTCAGTCCTGGCAAATGTGTGTGTGTGTGTGTGTGTGTGTGTGTGTGTGTGTGTGTGTGTGTGTATGTGTGTTTGAGTAAGGACTATATCCATTGGGTGGGTGTGGTTTACAATTTTAGGCCATGGTACTCCCAGTACATGTCCCAAGGTCCACCTTACAAAGCCTGCTGTTTACATCTACCATACATGTATCTGTAAAGACTCTTAAGCCCTATAAGCCCTGTGCCACATGCAACAGCTATGTAACAGTATGAAATGAATAACACGAAAGGCAGCACTGCTAATGTTAGTACTGGCAAATGTGTGTGTGTGCATTGGTATGTAGAGCAGTGTTTGTGAGTGTGTAGACTCATAGGTGACAGTATTATGAGTCCTTTCCCACCCAGTACACTCCCCATTACCATGCCTCACAAGAGCATATGATGTTATTCACTTTACAGGTACCTTGGAACACTCATCACACTATTAGCTCCATGCCACCTGCGATAACCACATGACACTGCATGTGTGTGTGTGTGTGTGTGTGTGTGTGTGTGTGTGTGTGTGTGTGTGTGTGTGTGTGTGTGTGTGTGTGAGAACAGTATTCTCTGTGTGTTTGGTTGATACAATCTCCTCTGGGGGTGTGGGTTTTACCAATCTGAGATGTGTTCCACCCACTATACTTACCATTGTCCACTTTACAAAAGCTGCTGATGTCAACCACCATAAAATTACCTGTATACACTCCTCTTCCCTATAAGCTATGTGGCACATGCAATAACTGTTATACAGACCTGGAAAATGTGAACATATACAGTTGTACCTCGGCTATGACACAGTCAATGTTTTACTAGTCTGCCATACCACTCATTGGTAATGTCTGCAGGGCCACATGCTGCTGACACACAGACACCTAGAGCACAAACAGACTACAGCATGTGAGACTAGAGTCAGTCAACATTACTAACACCAATAATGCATCATGGCTGAAAAGACACACACACTCTAAAGTGTACCCATTACAAATGCCAGGTGATAGCACCTTACACAGCATTACATAGCTGAACTGTATTTAAGTCACTCTGTGCATCAGAACCACAGCAGCATGTCCCTGCATCAGTGGTATGGATTACTGGGATGTGGTACAGGTATCATCATATGCACAGGGTGTTGTGTGGCTTTGCCAAAGTCCTAGGCTGGGCCATACAGTTGAAATCATGTGTGTGTGTTTGGATGGGTGTTCTATGATTTGGCCGTGCAGAGGTGGTGTGTGTGTCTGGAGGTGACCTGGCTCTGATGGTGATGTGTGTGCATTTGTATGCACACAGTCACCCCATGTGGTTGCCCTACACTGGGGTATGTTGGACAGCTGTGGACCGTACATGGCAGGGTGTACAGTTCATCTCCTGCCATGGACACGTGAACTGGTCCTGCCAGGGGTCTCACTGGCACTACCAGGCCCAAGGCCAGATGCAGTACTACTCTCTAATGGTGACTGCTACCTGCTGGATCTGTGTCCCTGACAAAACTGGCCAGGACTACATGCTCATGGCCTGCTGCGGTGTGGTGTGGACAGACCCCCTCCTTCAGTAGTGTTGGTGGTACTGTGTGGGATCTCACCTGCACTCCGGCTATGGCAAGTGTCGACACTCACACTTGCCATAGTCACTACACTAGCCTGTTCCATGCCACCACCCACCAACTGTCCATTATCTGTGGCCACTGGGGGCTGGGTATGTGTGGGCATTTTGACTGTGTGCAGGGATGTTGTGGACAACAGCGGGATGCCAACCGGTGGCACAGATTCAGACCCTGACAACACCACCTGTGCATCACTTTGACTATCATCATTGTCAGAGTCCACAAAGACACTGACATCAGGTTCTGTGCAGGAGGGACCACTAACCCCATTGCCACCTGTGAGGGAAGACAACAAATGTAAATTAATACCTGCACTATAAAGTTGGCTGGTACACACACACACACACACAAACACACACACACACACACACGCACACACGCACACACACACACACACACACACACACACACACACACACACACACACACACACACACACACACACTCCTGGTACAGTCTGGCACAGCTGTGACACCTATTAGCCCTTCAGGGTAGACCTTACGGTAGTTATGCCTGCCTCAATCCATCTCTATCACTGCTACTGCCCATCCCACAACAAATCCTACTGTGTCATGGGCCTAGTAGCAGAATGGTAATTGTGGGCAAGACCAAGGCTATTGGTCTGAGCTATACAGTGTCACCAAGTTCATATGCATGTACTGTAAGAGCAGACTTACTGCTATATAGACTACACACACTGACAAGGTGTAATGATATCTGCTGATAACTGATGAGGGGACAGGACTAGACAGTATCACTGCAGTACATACACAGTTCAGACTCACAGGGATTAATTTCACATAGCATTGCAGGACAGTCTGCAATACATACAGGACACATGTAAAGTACTAGCTGTGTAGCCTTATAAGATGATACCAGGCTATTGGTCCTGATGCCCTCATAAGCCTGGCTCAGACATTCACCCATGCCCCTTCCAAGCCAGCACATTTCCCCTGTCCATCTGGGACACACACAGGATCCCAGGGATGTCTCATCCATTTCCCATGCAGTCATCCAGCTTCATCTTCTAGAGGGCTAAACACATACTCTGCTAGACATGGGGATGGAGTGTATTTTACAGATAGTTTATTGTGTGGGACATCACACTATCATACCAACAAGTACTATACATGTCAAAGACCAGGTAAGGACCTTGCGTGCATAATGTGTAAGTGCAATATGTCTTACAGATATGCAGAAATGCCATCAAGGCTGGTTTAGACATGGCCTTATATGCCAGACGCAAGTCACCTATGATCAGCCTGTATGAGACTGAGTACAGGGACAGGGCTTTCATCCTACCTGCATAGGGCAGGTGTTGCAGACCCTGAAATTGCCTGGTCAGGAACCTCTGTGGTCTCTGCAACTGCTGCATTTGCTTGGCAAGGTACATGTCAAAGGAGGCATTGTACTTGCTAGTGCATCTGGTAAGGGTAGAGTACAGGGATGTTGTGGCTTCCCAGCTCCTGGATGACATACCCATATTTGTGAGGTGGGCCATGTAGATGGCCTTCTTTACAATGGTGCCCAAACAGTGAGAAACTGTCAGGTTGCTACCAACCTCAGTGCACAAGTCGCCTCACCTGATTGCATGCTCAGTACATTATTACTGTCATACCTAGTGTGGATGACATCTGCCACAGCACGGGGAATGATGCCTCTCCTGGCAATCAGTTTGTGGTAATGCATCTTGCACCAGTCAGTAATTGGGTGAGTGCCTCTTTGGGGATTCTCACATCAGTAAGGGAATGTAAGACAGTGGCCAGCTTGCAAGCATCTGTACACCTGGTCAGCCACAGACCACTGCTTGCATCCTGTACCTCAGATATGCATATCTCAGACAGTAGATGCCTCCAGTCTGATCCCTGGGGTACACTGTTGTGGAATAATTTTCTACTAGAGGTGGGTTCCACTACTTGGACTGAGTGGGTATTATCATTAAGCCAGTTAGCGACCCATCTGGTAACCTACATGTTGGTGCCTAGCTGTATAGGTGTATGCATCCTGGCTGCCTGGGGATTAGTGTGAGAGGGTTGGTCTAGCTGAAGGTAGGCATTGTTCGCCATCTTCCCCTCGTCCCTGTGTTTGTTGACCACTTCAGAGAGGTCATCCAGGTTTAACAGGCATGCGCTCCCTTTGACAATACCATGGTGTGTGGGCTCAGGCATTTCGATGTTGCCGATGTCCCTGTTCACAATGTCCTTGATATCACCTTCCATGCCCTTGCAGAGCAGACTAGTTAGGCTGACATGCATAATATTGGCTGGGTCAGTGGATTCCTCCACCTTTGTGTATAGGGATAACAGTGGTTGTCCTCTGTGCAAACGGGATGATACCGGTGGTCAGGCTGTAGTTGACTACATTGCAGAATAGATCTGAGACCCCATGCCTGTGGTCATGTAGGATACAGCCAGAGATGGTATCAGCCCTATGGAGACCTCTGTGTGTTGCCTTTGAGAGGGCATTATGGACCTACTTCCTGATGATGAAGAGAGGGGGCAGGTTCTGTACATGTACATGTGTACCAATGGGGGGAAGGGGGGTGATGTTTACACTTCACCTGTCTGCAGCCAGTTTCCTATATCTATGCCATATGTGTATGTGGTGTTATTGACCACCACTACAAAGCATATTTGTGTACTGCCTCTGGAATTGCAGACACATATGTGGAAGACCTAGTGATTTGCCCTGGTGGATGTGTACAATTTGCACTCAAAGACAGCCTTAGGGTACATCACCTGTGACCTTATTTGCTTGTGCAGACCAAGGTGACATTGCTTCCAATGAGGCACCTGTTCCTTCCTAGCTCATCTAGCAATTGTTTCCACCTATTATGGTATTTATCCTACCTTGAGGGAGATTATGTTGTCCTGTCAGGTATTGCTGAGTCCATACAGCAGCGTAGGTGCCCACATAGTATTGTGGTATGTGCATGGATACTGCTGATAGTTCCAACAAATGGGATGTTGGCTGTACAGCTACTTCTACCTGCTCTGAGGGGATTTATAGTCATTTGTGTACAGTTCATTCTGTTTGACACTGTAAAGTGGGGTAGAGGAGATGGTGACCTAAGCAGTGATGGCTATGTAGTCAGATATTACCAAGGAGGATGGCACTGTAGAAGTGCTACAGTGGCTACTCATGTTGGTTAGGATGAGGTACAGGATATTTCCACCTATCGTAGGAGTGTTGACCAGCTGATCCACTGCATTGCCATTGACAAAGCTGAGGAATCTGTGCATTCATGTTCAAGTGCCATAGGTCATGCACACTATGGTTGGGTATTTGAAGTCACCCAGGAACAGGGTACATAACTAAATCCTGACAGATTCCAGCAAGTCCCAATAGGTGTGGTGGGAGTTCATAGTCATATAGAGGCCTGTAGCTAGCTATTATTTGAGTAGATATTTTGTCAGTTGTTAACTGCACTCGGAATGTCACCCATGCATCATAGTGTTTGGCTAGTCTGGAGGTGTGTATGTGTATGTTAATGTTCAACACTCCACCTCCTGTGGCTTTGCAGGTCTCCATTTGGGGTCTAAACATATGATGGGATGAGTGACCTGGCAATGTTGGTGTGCTCTCCACAGCTACAAAGCAGGTGTCAGTGAATGCACAAATGTCATAATCCTACAGGCTAAGGTACACTAGCATTGACATGGGTTTCATGGTAAGACACCTAGCTCCTGTTAGAGTAAGACATCTGCACAAAGGCACACATCAGTGGTGGGCAAAAGCCAGTGAATAGTGTCACTTTATGAATCTAGCTGAAACACACTTAGTTGCCAGCAAAGACGGTATCACATTCACAGGTCTACTCTACAGGATATGACATCTGACAATCAAATGTATGCTAATATGGTATGACTTCAGTCTTTAATGGGTTGCCAGTGATGTGCCAGACAATACACAACTGCCTGAGGCATTGACTACAAATATGAGGCAGACATGTGGTCAGTCTGCAAAACTCTGGACAGTTGTCAGGTATGGGCTCAGTATATCACATTCAGTTCAACACACACATCTGCATCTGTTGTGTAGTATAAGTCTATTACATTTGTAAGACAAGCATATGTATCACAGTAGCATTCACAGGTGACATATGAATAATTACAACATCCCAGGTAGCTGGCCTAGCAGTGACACACTTAGTATTGGACAACAGATAGTCCAGTAGTAGTCATACATGACCTGACCTTGCTGGGGTGACTCAGGGGCCAGAGATGTGCTCCATGTCAGTGTAGAAAGGGGAAGTGTAAATGGCCATAGGTGCCGGACAGCAGCATGTGAGTCCAGCAGGTCTTGTGGCCTAGTGTTTAATGTCCCATTTGACATCATTGCATCCCCCCTTCTGCATTCCATTACAAGCTTATATGATTGACATACCTGTTAAAGTGCTGAAGAGTTTCCTCACAACAATGCAAATGCTTAGGTTTATGTAGTTGCAGTCTGTCTTTGTGTAGATGGGTTGAGACCTGCGTTGCATAGGCAGCAGCTTGCCTTTTGTAGGTACTACTCATGAGCAGGTGATGGCCTATGCACCAATCAGTGCCTCCCACTTGCTACTTGCATCCAAAGCAGCTGTATTATCTTTCCATTTGCCAATGCCATAGCAGCACATTGCTATAATTACATCCTTCATGTAGGCCTTGCCCTTTTTCCTTGCCTGTGTGGAGGACATTATGGAGGTGTGGGGGCTACAGCTTCACAGACAGTAGGAAGGAATACCTCTCAGGACAGGACATGTGGAGACAGCCCAACAACATGGGGGACAAAGCTCCAGAATTGGGCACAGATTGTAAGTCAGTAGTGCTGTTATACACATAGAGGGTTATCTTTCTTAAAACATTACAGCGAATGCATTTTCTGCATGATTTGACATCTGACAGTGATATGTCACTGACATACCTCTCAACTGTCCTGATGTCCACAGACTGCCCAGAGATTTGCCTGGTATGTTTGGTCTGCTCCTTAGGAGTTTGTTTTTGTGGAATCAGTAGGATACTGTGAGGATTGTGGTTAGTAACTGCTGATATCCATTGGTGTTTCAGACATCATATCCTTCAGGGATGTTATGTTACAACAAAGCCTGTGACACCAGCAACTGTTACAGTTTGTGACACCATTATGTGATATGTCCCTCTTTCCGGGTCCCTATCCCCCAAGTATGTCATGCTTTGTCCAGATGTCTTGCAGTAAGAAGTAAAGAGGTATGGTATATCATTATTTAGTGACTGCACTCCAGGTATCATCCCATTAACTTAGCAGACTCCTGGAAGGGGTATGCGGCAGTGTCCATGAATATGGTCTCACAACCTGTATATTCCGTGGAAATCTGTACATATGAAAGTTATGTATGTCTGGCCATTGAGAACAGACTGCCAAGATTGTGTAGCAGTGTTGTGTGTAGATGTTTGCTGGGCTGAGTAGGGAGAATAGCAGATGTGAGTGTCTTAGATCCTTTTTCTATCTGACTGTGCATGCTGCTACAGCTTCTGGTGGTCTATCGGGTGTGCATGTTTGTAGGGGCAGACTGAGAAATGTCCTGTAAAACCACAGTATTCCCAGTACACTGTGAGTTGGGCCAGTATAGGTCTGCGTAGTGTGTGACTTGCAATCAGATATGTTTCTTCAAACAGTCAGTCTACTCTAGAGTTCATTTAGGCTACTGGTATGTTGCTGTGACTGTGGTGGAAATGGCTTTGGGTGTACATTTTTGCTCCACTATCTGCTTTTCCCTACAGTTCCATCCCTGAAGTACATGATTTATATGAATATACATGGGTAATTGCTCAGAGCTGATTTGGGGTAATGTCGTGTTGGTCTCACTGTGGTTCAGAAGGTGCTGTGTGACATGGATGGCAGCTGTCACAGGTTTTTCAATTGTGTTACATGAATGCGGTCATACATCTCCACTATCCAGAAGTCTATCCACTGTCCAGATGCGTGGCTCAAATGTTTGGTCTGTTGCCCATAACAGTTGTGGGTTTCTGAGAAATCAATGGGATGATGTGAGCATTAACATCAGTAAATAATGACATTCATGTGTGTTTCAGACCTGGAATCTACTTGGAATTGTAGGTTAATGCAAACCATGCCACTATAGCAGACTTCTACTCATATAACAGACATATTTACAAGATGTCATTATTGTTTGCCCTTATTCCCCCATTTTGTGGGCTTTTTTCAGATGTCTTGCAGTAAGAGGTTGGTTATCTATATATATTCATACATATGTATATATATATATGGGTCTACTGTATAAGTTCGAAAATACACTTCTTCAAACTCACACAGTAGACCCTGGGTTACGTGAAAGTGCACTTAATCGAATCTGCACTTTCGCGAAACCCGCTTCAGTGAACGGGCTACTATTGACTTTAGTGCAGTAGTTACGGACCTTAGGTTTAGGGCACTGGTCATGGTAAGGGGATAGCTAGTAGGGCTATCCCCTTACCATGACCTGTGCCCTAACCCTAAGGTCCGTGACTACCGCATCACAGTGGAGTGAAAAGCAGTAGACCCATATATATATATATATATATATATATATATATATATATATATATATATATATATATACACACAAACACACACACACACATAAATATATACACACACACACACATATATATATATATATATATATATATATATATATATATATATAAATACACACACACTAGACCATATATATATATATATATATATATATATATATAGATATATATATATATATATATATATATATAAATACACACACACTAGACCAAGGAACAATCGCAAACCAAAGAAAAAACAAAAAATAGCGAATACAAACTGGAGCAAAAACAAAGAAAACCAAATTTAATATGAGCACTTTTGGAAAAGACTGTGCTTCTCCTTCATCAGATACATAGAAAACTAGACTTTCACGTGCTTTTATAATAGAGCGTCATCTCAATTAATTAATTTAAACAATCATATGATTCATTCATTAAAAGGGGAATATACATTAAAAGTGACTGATAAAACGCATATCATAAATAATTATCAGAGTTTCATAAAACTATTATACTAATCCAAACATAAAGAAATTATAAAGAAATTATAAAAATGTATGCAACTAAGAAAAATTGTACACAACTATAAAAAGCTAAAGGGTAATATAAAATGTTCTAAAAAAGGAGGAAATACACCTAGGTATTTTGTATTGCTGTTAGGGCTTCAAAATTTATAACAATAAACTATGCAATCACTACCTCTTCAAGGCTAAAAATTTAAGAAAACATTTAATTGAAATATATTCATTAAGGCCTGGGAATACATATGCTGCAGTCCTAATTTGCCAGTATAGCTCTTCCATTTATAATTTAATCTGCCATGGGCCACCTCTTTCGTCCTGTACTACTTGTTTAAGTATAGTAAATTTAAAATGATGGTCCGGGCAATCATGTATGTGCCTAGCTAATGCATTAGTCATATCCTTCCTACTAATAGCATATTGGTGTTCATAAATACGTTGCTTTATCTTTCTTTCTGTCTTACCAATATAAAAAGCGGAACATTCCTGACAACAAGCAGAGTAGACAACTCCTTTAGTGTTACAAGTGTATCTACTCTGAACCTTATAATATTTGTCCCTAATTTTAAACTGGTAGGCTGTGTTTAAATGCCTACATTGTTGACATGTTCCACATTTTATCATACCCTTGTTCTTCTGGGCTGGAAGATTAGCAGGAAAATGCAACAATGCTTTTAGATTGGCCCCTCGTCTAAAAGTAATTTTTGGTTGATCATCTAACAATTTATTTAGGGTACTATCTTCTTTAATTAAGGCCCAATTTTTGTTAAGAACTTCTCTAATAAGGGCGTGGTCTAAACTGTATGTACATAAAAAGCCAGTAGTAAAACTTTTTGTTCTAGTATTAGCAGTACTTAGTTGCTCATTTGTAAAAATGAAGTCATTTGATGAGTTGCCACTAAACAATAAGGGTTTAAAATGTCCTATTTGTCTTTTAGTTATTACTTCTGCAGAGATATTAGAAAGTAATGACTTAGGATACCCTCTATTAAGAAACATATTCTCTAATGAATGACATTCCTCCAAATAATCAGCCTCATCTGAAATCATTCTAGCTGCCCTAACCATTTGTCCCTTAACCACTGCTCTTTTTTGATGGTAAGGGTGGCAGCTAGAACAATGGAGGAATGAATTAGAGTATGTTGGTTTCCTATAGATGGTACTTTTAAACCTGCCATTAAGAAGATCTTTGTGTAAATGGATATCAAGAAAATTAATGGTTTGTAGGTTAAAAGTAAATTCAAGGAAGTTTGTTAGAGACGTGATTCTATCAATAAACTCAGGGACTAATTCACTGGGGCCTTTCCATAATAAAAACATGTCGTCTTGGTAACGAGTGTACCAAGCGACATGTTCCTGGAAAAGTGTGTTGTTAAATAATATCATTTTCTCCCAGTGTGCCATGATGCAATTGGCAAAACTTCCTCCACACGGAGACCCCATAGCTACTCCACTTTTTTGTAGGAAAATCTGTCCCTCAAACCACATAAAGATATTGAAGAGAACAATTTCCAAAAGGGTCTCAACTACATAAACTGTATTATCATTTACTTTCCTCTGTACCATAAATTCACGAATCCATTCCAAGCCCATAATATGGGGAATTACTGTATATAAGTCCTTAACATCAATTGTCAAGAACTTGTAGTCATTTTGGAATGGGATAGCACTAAGTTGAGTTAGGAAGCTCCAAGAATCTCTGCATATTTGGTCTTCCTGCTCCACTAAAGGTTTAAGGATGCTATCAACATATTTGGCACACCCATAAGTGACAGAACCACGTCCGTCTACTATAGGCCGGAATGGTGGGTCCACTGTTCTTTTATGAATTTTAGGTGTGCCAAAAAGCGAAGCCATTCTAGGAGCAGGCATGGTTAAAAAGTTTAGGAGCTCTAAATCAATAGTTCTTTCCAAGAATAGATCATCTAAGATAGAACTAATTTTCTTAAGAGCTATATTGTATTCATTCAAGCTGACCAGTTCATAAATTGATGTGTCTAGATGTTTTCTCATGGACATGATATATATATCACGATCCATGAAAACTAGCCCACCCCCCTTATCTGGCTTCATCACCCTTATGTTACAATCTCTAAGGAGTCTGATGAAGTCACGTTCATTATCATTTATATTAAGGTTGCAATTTCTATTCTTTAATATTGTTGAAGTTAAGGCTCTAAGATCGATTTCACACATCTTTTCAAACAAGGCAATATTAGCGTGTAGGGGTGGGTTAAACAAACTAGACACTCGCAGTGAACTGT
>NC_056742.1:189865904-189868404 GCF_019279795.1 Protopterus annectens
CTATCTTGTTTTACAGCTCCATTCTAAGTCTACAACAACATACCAGAGTAAACACAACAGTTTGTGCTATAGATGCTTATTTCAGATCAATTTTAGTCGGACATACTTTATTTATTCAGTTAACACAGTAACAGTATACCTAACAACACCACACAATGTACTCCTTCTTAGTTATTTGCACAATATACAGCAAAATAGATTTTTACTCACCAGCCTGTTGGTACAGCCTCAGCAGTCTGTCAGCATGGGCTTCAATGTTACTAGCCCTCTCTGCTGCAGCTGTAGGGGAGAAAAACAAACATTATGCATACCTGTCTATCACATCCTCAGGCTAGAATTTGGTACACCTATATCTGTGATACTTACAAACTGCTGGAACATGTTTGTCCCTGGCATCTTGGATCCACTGGTCCAAGAGTGCCCCCCCCTCCTCTACTTTAGGTCAGCATAGTGGTGTTGGACCTGCTCACCAGTTCAGGAGATGCCTGTAGCACTGGTGAGATCATGGGTGAGATGATCCCAGGCCTCCGCTTTATATTTTGAACCCTGGTACTGGCCCTGCAGCAGTCACTTATCATTGATACTTATAAGGAGTGTAGCCATGACCCTGGACTCCACAATGTCCCAGCACTGCACCCTAAAGTGCGAACCCTCACCTACGCCAGCCATGGTTCCTGAAAAGGTTGAACTATAACAGGTACTGGCTGTGTTCCTACCTGTGTGGTTTACATAAGACCATATTCCTGCCCTTTGCTGTCATTGGTCGATTTTGAAAATGCTGAGCACAGCTTAGTGGTGCGCAAACCTGCTAAGCTGATTTTAACAATGCTTAACTGCTTAACAGTGCACAGATCTGCTTAGCTGAGTTGACTGTTACTTAGCACTCATGTCTAAGCATTGCTTAAACCGGTTAAGAATAGGTGAGTACTGTTAATCATTGCACACTTTTAATTTTTAGATATATTAGAATAATGACTTCATTTAGTAAGTGTATATGATTTATTTTACATGATGTCCCTCTATGTCCTTTCTTTACATTAACAAGGGGTGTGACTATACTGTATGGGACACGTGTGTATACATGTATGGTTTCACATGTTATATGCACTCACGCTTCCATTTTAGACCAGCTACACTACTCTAGTTGACAAATATCACTTACTATATCATTTACAAAAAAAAAAGTTTAACACTGCTCTCCTATGTAAAAATACAGTCACTGTCTTGGTACTTGAACTGTGAACACCTGCATACCAAGCCAGGACTCTAACCACTATGCTCTCCCACCACTATGACTGTAGCTGTATATTTTTATTTGTCTCCTCAGGAGTGTTTAAGCAATGCTGGGCAGAGGGCCATAGTGCACACACCTGCTCAGCTATGCTTAAACATACCTTAGTAGGGAAAAAAATATTTTTAATTATTTATGTCCTTGTACAGCTTTGTTACTCAAGGAGGTTGACATGTATGTGAGGCAGGCATCTGGGCATTCTGCAGACACCTGTACAGTTGAAGGGTACCCGTCTCAAGGACTGTAGGGCAGTCTCAAATGGCATACATTTGTGTTTCAGTCTTCATACCCTTCAGGAGGTCCATGGTAATGTTAACCTTTTATTCTATCAAATTTCGGGTTTGTCAGTGCAGTGTTTAAAACATGTCCCTATTTTTGTGGCTTTCCCCCCATTATTTATGGCTTTGTATTGCTTTATTACACTGGGAGGGTGAGATGTATGCGAGGCAGGCATCTGGGCATTCTGCTGAAACCTTTACAGTTAACGGCTATGGCCGTATGGCATTTTCACATGGCAGACATTTGTGTTTCAGTATTCATACCCTGCAGGAAGTCCGTGCTACTGCCAACCTTTTATTCTATCAGTTTTTGGGTTTGTCAGTGCAATATTTAAACCATGTCCCTATTTATGTGGCTTTGTCCCCCATTACTTATGGCTTTGTAATGCTTTATTGCTCTGGGAGGGTGAGATGTATGTGAGGCATGCATCTGGGCATTCTGCAGAAACCTGTACAGTTAATGGCTATGGCTGTACAGCACTTTTACAATGCAGGGTGTGGGTGACATAACCTGTCCACACCCCCAGCATTGTTTCTTGCTCCATTAGCTATTTCCGTGTCCGTGGACACTGAAATGCTAAATTTAATTTCATGCCAGTGTCCACGGGTAATGAAATACGTTTTGAAAGTGCCGTATGGCACTTTCTGAGTGCAGGGGGAGTGTTTGATGTCTGTGCACTACTTAAACATGCCCCTTGCACGCGTTTACTGTTTGTGTCTGTTTAGCTTTAACAGCAGGGTGCCTTCATGAATATGCAAGGCACGCTGCTGTTAAAGCTAAGGCTAAATGGACATGAAACACTCTGTGTAGGAATACAACTATTCCTGCACAGAGTTTATTGAATCCCGGAGAGCATTTTTTTGCAGGGGAGCACTTCTCATGCAGGGGACTGTATCCCAATACCACTAGTTAATTATATATAATAACTCC